>NW_021820329.1:0-46672 GCF_901001135.1 Rhinatrema bivittatum | reverse complement strand
AAGCAAGACTCCTAGCAAACTTAGCAAGTAGACCATAGGTAGCAGGAGTGGTTCGATTTTCTAGCCCTGTAGCAGGCCAAAAGCCCAATCTGACCATTTAAGGTAGAAAAGGCACAATTAGGATGGCTCTGTGTGTGTGTGTGGGTGTGTGTGTGTGGGGTTGGCCAAGAGTTGGAACCAGGGGCCAGGAAGAGAGGAGTGCATCTGGAAGCCTTGTAATCAGTTCTTCTCCTGAAGAGCTAATTATGGAGAGGGAGAGTCAGAAGTCTGCACTCTGAGGAAACAGAGAGACAGACAGCTGTTCTTGCTTCATAGTCGAGCTAGAGGAGCCAGGAGCTGAGAGACTTCCTTTCTAGAAATATCCAGACCCAGGAGCACATGGTTTGATCACCCTCCTAAGAGACTGAGTTAAATAATCTAATTTTGCACAGAGAGTATCTAGGCAGAGGAGGGAGAAGGTTTATTTCCTTACCTTTTGAAACAAATTCAGTATCTCATCTTAACTGCTACAGCCTTTCAGCTGAAGTCAAGCATAAACCCTTGCTGGCAGGTACTGGGAAAGAAAAACTGGTGGACTGTGGCCTCTCTGTAAGAGACTGAACCAGGCCTGCTTTCTCTTTAGGGGAAGCTTCCCAGGAGAGGGAAACCTTCCACACACTGCAGGGCTCATCTATTTGGTTTGTCATCTGGCCCATACCATCTTAATTTTCTTGCTTGATTTTTTCCACACAATTTTGTGTTTGGTACAGGGTGCATCCTTTAGTGACATTGGGATGGATCTATTCCCCCCTCTATTTTTGAGTACTTAGGGGCAAAGACAATGTTTGAAAGTTGTCTACTTCTCTGCCTTTCCCCACGCACCTTTCTCTAGTAGCATTCCTTATATTTTTTACTAGCCACATGAGTATGTTGGTTGCCCTGGCTAACAGACCATGCACAGTGTTATTTTTGCATTGCATGATTTAAAATAAGAAAACTGCAAGTTTATATTATACATTTCTGCTGTTTTTTCCCAATTAATGTTGTGTTTGGATTTTCTTAACCCAGTCTTATTGTTTCATCTGAATTGGGCATAGAGGTGTGGGAGACCCTCAAGAAAACTTAGAGCTTCATATACCCGATTCTCTTTCTTCATATACCCGAGGCCTCTTAGATCCTAATGCGCTGCTAGCTACAGGGAGGGAATAGTCACCGGCCTCTTTACACAGATCAGTGAGAAACTGTTACCATCTCTACTGCTTTATTTCCCACCAGAAACTTATAGGTGTCACAAATCTTGTAAAGTGAGCAAAAACTTGCAGGAACTCCTGGGGGCTCGGTCCCTGCACTTATTATACAGCGGGAGCTCCCGGGGGCTCGGTCCCTGTACTTATTATACAGCAGGAACTCCTGGGGGCTCGGTCCCTGCACTTATTATACAGCGGGAGCTCCCGGGGGCTCGGTCCCTGCACTTATTATACAGCAGGAACTCCCGGGGGCTCGGTCCCTGCACTTATTATACAGCAGGAGCTCCCGGGGGCTCGGTCCCTGCACTTATTATACAGCAGGAGCTCCCGGGGGCTCGGTCCCTGCACTTATTATACAGCGGGAACTCCCGGGGGCTCGGTCCCTGCACTTATTATACAGCGGGAGCTCCCGGGGGCTCGGCCCCTGCACTTATTATACAGCGGGCTCCCGGGGGCTCGGTCCCTGCACTTATTATACAGCGGGAGCTCCCGGGGCTCGGTCCCTGCACTTATTATACAGCGGGAACTCCCGGGGGCTCGGTCCCTGCACTTATTATACAGCGGGAGCTCCCGGGGGCTCGGTCCCTGTACTTATTATACAGCAGGGGCTCCCGGGGGCTCGGTCCCTGCACTTATTATACAGCGGGAGCTCCCGGGGGCTCGGTCCCTGCACTTATTATACAGCGGGAGCTCCCGGGGGCTCGGTCCCTGCACTTATTATACAGCGGAGCTCCCGGGGGCTCGGTCCCTGCACTTATTATACAGCGGGAGCTCCCGGGGGCTCGGTCCCTGCACTTATTATACAGCGGGAGCTCCCGGGGGCTCGGTCCCTGCACTTATTATACAGCGGGAACTCCCGGGGGCTCGGTCCCTGCACCTATTATACAGCAGGAGCTCCCGGGGGCTCGGTCCCTGCACTTATTATACAAGCGGAACTCCCGGGGGCTCGTTCCTGCACTTATTATACGCAGGAAGCTCCCGGGGGCTCGGTCCCTGCACTTATTATACAGCAGAGCTCCCGGGGGCTCGGTCCCTGCACTTATTATACAGCAGGAGCTCCCGGGGGCTCGGTCCCTGCACCTTATTATACAGCAGGAGCTCCCGGGGGCTCGGTCCCTGCACTTATTATACAGCAGGAGCTCCCGGGGGCTCGGTCCCTGCACTTATTAACAGCAGGAATTCCCTGGGGCTCAGTCCTTGCTCTTATTATACAGCAGGAATTCCCTGGGGCTCAGTCCTTGCTCTTATTATACAGCAGGAACTCCCGGGGGCTCGGTCCCTGCACTTATTATACAGCAGGAATTCCCTGGGGCTCAGTCCTTGCTCTTATTATACAGCAGGAATTCCCTGGGGCTCAGTCCTTGCTCTTATTATACAGCAGGAACTCCCGGGGGCTCGGTCCCTGCACTTATTATACAGTAGGAGCTCCCGGGGGCTCGGTCCCTGCACTTATTATACAGCGGGAGCTCCCGGGGGCTCGGTCCCTGCACTTATTATACAGCAGGATCTCCCGGGGGCTCGGTCCCTGCACTTATTACAGCAGGAATTCCCTGGGGCTCAGTCCTTGCTCTTATTATAGTCCTGGGCTCAGTCCTGCTTATTCATCAGGTGGGGTACTGTGGATGATGTAGTTCTAGGTTTCACGTCTCTTTATATTCCATCTGTTTAATGTGTGAATGAGTTGCATGGGGAGTGTGACTGGGGTAGTGGTGAATGAAGTAGGTAGTTTTTATTTTGAGGGAGAGAGTGTGTGTGTGTGTATTTATTACAAGGATTGGTTACTGTGCTACTAGAGGTTAAAAAAAAAAAATACAGGGGGAAAGGTGCCGCACTTGTCTCGAGTTCTGCTCTGGCACTTCCACACCCTGAGAACTCTCTAATCCCGCAGCAAAGTTAGGGACTATCCAGCAAAATATATTCCAGCTCTCCACAGGGCAGGTGATTTTTTTTTTAGATATTACAAGAGCCTCCTTCCACGCTAGGGAAATACCTGCGGTATCTGAATTAGTACGCTCTGAAGTGCCAAAAAGTGGAATATAAATCAAATAAATATTATAAATCCTGAGCAAAATCGTTTTCCCCCATGCAAAGTTAAAAAAGTGGATTCTTACTCCCCTGGGATTCAGTGAGGAAGCCTTTCCTTCCTGAGAGGCTGCCTGATATCACCCCAGAGTTAAAGGGTGCCCGGGACAGGAGAGAGGCTGCTGGCACCCAGGAGGTCTGCTACCCTATCGCCCCCATAAAAATAACTACCTGTCCCAGGAGGGCACTCAGGAGGGTCGCCCAGTCCATCAAAGTTGTCATCTTCCTTCGTTCCAGCTGCCGGAGCTCAGGAGGGAGTCCAGAAACGAGTCCCAGGGTGGCTGGGGAACCGAGTCTGAAGGATCCCTGGCAAAGATGCCCCTCCGGGGGTCACTGCAAAAGGGGGCAGCCCTCGTGCCCCCTTCTCCCCTGGCACCAAGCCCCTGGGCAGAAAAGTCAGCCTTGCTTTTCTTCTTCCGAAACTGCTCCCAGTATAATCCAAAGTCTGGGGGTGCAGGCAGCAGGCACGAGAGGCAGCTCCCGGGGTGCAGGCAGCAGGGCACGAGAAAGCAGCTCCCGGGGTTGCAGGCAGGCAGGCACGAGAGGGCAGCTCCCGGGGTGCAGGCAGCAGGCACGAGAGGCAGCTCCCGGGGTGCAGGCAGCAGGCACGAGAGGCGGCTCCTGGGTGCAGGCACGAGAGGCGGCTCCCGGGGTGCAGGGCAGCAGGCACGAGAGGCCGCTCCCGGGGTGCAGGCAGCAGGCACGAGAGGCGGCTCCTGGGTGCAGTCTGATCGGAATGGGCTGCAGGTGCTTCTCGCTGCTGCCTCTCTGCTCCTCGAGCCTTTTCATTCATGGGCACAGCCGGGGCAGGCCCCGCCCACCCGCCCTTCCATTGGCGGGAGCCTCCGTTCGCAGCCCCGCCCAGTCGCCCCAGCCGCCCTTTTCCATTGGCGGAGGCCCTCCGTTCGCAGCCCCGCCCCCCTCGTGCAGGCCCTGCTGAGCGCATGCTCTTTACGTTTCTGCCCCCGCCCGCCGCCGTTCCACGGATTTGCCCGGCTCTAGGAGCGGGGGTTCTATATCCTTAGCCTGGCTCCCGCTTTCTTTGACTTTCGGTGGCTCCCAGCAGCTTTTTCCCTGTTTCCTTTCAGCTCCCGTCCGCATCGGACGCGGCGAGGACACGGCACGTTTCCACGCCCCTTCCCCAGCCTCTGTGGCCACCACAGCCCTCGCCCAAGGCGCCACCAGCCTGGCTCCCTCCAAACCTCTGGCTCGCGCGCACCCCGAGTCTGGTCCCGGTCCCGGTCCGGCCCGCCCCAGGCGCGGTGCTCGGATTTATCGCAGGAGATGGAGAGGGACACAAAAAGTCTGAAGAGTAAAAATCAGAAGCAGGAAAGCGCTCGTAAGAGGCGCCCAGAGCCCCATTCCTTACATCTCAGAGAAACTCATCACAGGTGAATCGTTTCCCCTGCACTTGTCCTGCTGCTTAATAAAGAAGCACGGACTCCCTTTCATCTGATCTGACGGCTGGGAAAGGGGCTTGCAGCCGCCTCATCCCTGCAGAGCCCGAGCTGGGATTGGAACTCGGCCCCGGGGACAGTCTGAGCCACTTTTTCCATCACAACACGCGCTTGTTCTGCCAGCGCCTCCCCCAGCGGGCGGCGCTGGGCTCAGAATAGCAGGCGGCCGTCCCGCGGGGGGGCCCGGGCTCCACAACAGCCTGATGCAAGCTCCCCGCCTCAGCCGCTGGGGCTGCAATTTTTAAACCCTGGCTGGGGCTGCTTTTTCCACTCCCCGCGGTCCCCGAGCTCCAGGGCAGGAAGAAGCGGGTCCCTGCTGCCAGCAGAGGAAAAAGCAAGCAGCATCCCAAGGATAAGAGCAGAGCTTCCTGCTGGCTGTGCACGTCCCACAGACAGCAGCATCAGCACCAGCCACTAAAGCAGCATCAGCACCAGCCACTAAAGCAGCATCAGCACCAAGCCCACTAAAGCAGCATCAGCACCAAGCCCACTAAAGCAGCATCAGCACCAGCCACTAAAGCAGCATCAGCACCAAGCCCACTAAAGCAGCATCAGCACCAGCCACTAAAGCAGCATCAGCACCAAGCCCACTAAAGCAGCATCAGCACCAGCCACTAAGCAGCATCAGCACCAAGCCCACTAAAGCAGCATCAGCACCAGCCACTAAAGCAGCATCAGCACCAAGCCCACTAAAGCAGCATCAGCACCAGCCACTAAAGCAGCATCAGCACCAAGCCCACTAAAGCAGCATCAGCACCAGCCACTAAAGCAGCATCAGCACCAGCCACTAAAGCAGAGCCACATTAAAACCTGGCCGCAGCCCTCGGCGCCCCTTCTTTTTAGCGTGCAGATGTTTGTATTTTTAGCCTGCTTTCCAGAGGTGGAGTGGGAAGCTTCTGCATCACCCTCTCCGGGTCAGGGTGGGTGTCCCATTTAGTGTCCTGTGCACAGCAGATTCTCAGGATACATCACGGGGGGCACGAGGCATCTGACAGCGGTACAGATTTATTTTGGATCCATATTTCCATGAATAGATGCGCACATTTGTTGTGGATCATGGTTTTGCATCCGAGTCCCAACAAATTTTTACGATATGGGGATCTAAGAGGATCATGAAGGGATATATTTTTTTGGGGGGGGGGGGAGGGGAAATCCACGTTTTTCATGAATACACACACACGCTCTCATACCAGTTAATACTTTTTTAAACCACCTAATAGCTTTTCTGTTTTCTATCCCATGCCAAATTTTCAGGAGTCGTCTAGAGGCTTCTGACTGGGAGATTGATGAACACCGGTGCGCAACTGTAGACACTTCCAGTCTCTTTGGGTTTGCATCCAGTCCACACCAAATTTTCAGGATACGTCGGGGGTCCACGAGGATCATGAGAAAGAAATGTTATGGATATTCCACCTGCAGTTAAGCTACCCTTTAAGTTTTGTATCCAGTGCATGCCAATTTTGCAAGGGGAGGGGGAGGTGTCCAAGGTCATGAAGGAATATTCTCTGGTGGACTCCACGCATTCCAGGAATGTGCAAGTGCAAATATGCCACCTAATTACATTTTGGTTTTGCATCCGATTCACAGCAGATTTTCAGGAGATGTCAGGGGAGCTGAACACAGCTATTTTTTTCTGAATCAGTGGGAGGCATGCATGCACATCCAGGAAAGCAGGCTCCATTACTTTTGTGTGGAACTTCCAGTTTGTAATAAAGATGCTCACCTTTATGATAGGGAGACTCCAATTTTAAAAATATCCTTCTCTGATCCCAGCCGTTCAGCTGCCTGTGCCAAATTCATGTTTATGTATATTAGTGTCAGCCCTGCATGGGTCTGGGCTGAAGATCTGCTCTTCAGCTCTCTGTGCTGTATTCATGCATCATGCACAAACAGAGTAACTTTGCAGAACAATTATGACAACACCACGACTAATCACACAGTTGATTTGGGTGTCAGCAAGCCAAACACAAAAGACCTCAAAGGTCCTCAATGGTCTTCTTGATCATTCACCCAATAAATCATTTTTAAATAGATATTTTTTATTGCAGGTAAAAAAAACTCAGAGTGGTATTTCATACTTTGACTAAGTGTATTTAAAAGCAGCTGATGAGACTTGTGAAATTGCTTTTAAATACACTTAGTCGAAGTATAAAATGACACACTTTGTTTTTTACCTGCATAAAAATATGTTGCTCTGTGCACAATTTAATAACATTGAGCCGCCATATTTTCACTTTTTCCATTGTCTGTATTCATGCTTTATGTGTATCAGTGTGATGCCTGCACGGGGCTCTGCTGAAGATCTGCTCTTCAGCTGTCTGTGCTGTATTCATGCTTTATGTGTATCAGTGTGATGCCTGCACGGGGCTCTGCTGTATTCATGCTCTATAAGTATCTGTTGTTTTACCAGTTATGTTGTTATACCAGTTGTGTTTTCACTTGTAATTCGTTGTTTTACCTGTAAACCGGAGTGAAGGCCTCTAGCTAAACTTCGGTATATAAAAGCTTTTAAATAAATAAATAAAAATAAGTATCAGTGTGGTGGTTCCATGGGGTTTGATCATGCTTTACATGTATCAGTGTGATACTTGCATGGGGCTCTGCTGAAGATCTGCTCTTCAGCTGTCTGTGCTGTATTCATGCTTTACATGTATCAGTGTGATGCCTGCACAGGGCTCTGCTGAAGATCTGCTCTTCAGCTGTCTGTGCTGTATTCATGCTTTACGTGTATCAGTGTGATACCTGCATGGGGCTCTGCTGAAGATCTGCTCTTCAGCTGTCTGTGCTGTATTCATGCTTTACGTTCATCAGTGTGATGCCTGCATGGGGCTCTGCTGAAGATCTGCTCTTCAGCTGTCTGTGCTGTATTCATGATTTTCATGTATCAGTGTGACCCCTGCACGGGGCTCTGCTGAACATAAGAAAATGCCATACTGGGTCAGACCAAGGGTCCATCAAGCCCAGCATCCTGTTTCCAACAGTGGCCAAACCAGGCCATAAGAACCTGGCAAGTACCCAAAAACTAAGTCTATTCCATGTAACCATTGCTAATGGCAGTGGCTATTCTCTAAGTGAACTTAATAGCAGGTAATGGACTTCTCCTCCAAGAACTTATCCAATCCTTTTTTAAACACAGCTATATTAACTGAAGACCTGCTCTTCAGCTGTCTGTGCTGTATTCATGCTTTACATTCATCAGTGTGACCCCTGCACGGGGCTCTGCTGAAGATCTGCTCTTCAGTTGTCTGTGCTGTATTCATGCTTTACGTGTATCAGTGTGATGCCTGCACGAGGCTCTGCTGAAGATCTGCTCTTCAGCTGTCTGTGCTGTATTCATGCTTTACGTGTATCAGTGTGATGCCTGCACGGGGCTCTGCTGAAGATCTGCTCTTCAGCTGTCTGTGCTGTATTCATGCTTTAGATGTATCAGTGTGACCCCTGCACGGGGCTCTGCTGAAGATCTGCTCTTCAGCTGTCTGTGCTGTATTCATGCTTTAGATGTATCAGTGTGACCCCTGCACGGGGCTCTGCTGTAGATCTGCTCTTCAGTTGTCTGTGCTGTATTCATGCTTTACGTTCATCAGTGTGATGCCTGCATGGGGCTCTGCTGAAGATCTGCTCTTCAGCTGTCTGTGCTGTATTCATGCTTTAGATGTATCAGTGTGACCCCTGCACGGGGCTCTGCTGTAGATCTGCTCTTCAGTTGTCTGTGCTGTATTCATGCTCTATAAGTATCAGTGTGGTGGTTCCATGGGGTTTGATCATGATCTACTTTTCTTCCCTCTGATTCCTGAATCTGGGCTCTGTGGTAACTTTTGCGGGAAACAAGAAATAAACAATTCTGTTCTTCTTCCCAGTCCTGGCTAATAAGGAAGATGAATTAGGGCCTTTTTTGGGTGGAGGGGGATGGGGCAGGACAGCACAGCAGTTTCAGGGCTACAATCTCCTAGGCAAACAAGGTCTGCATATGTTACTTGGAGGTGGTAATCGAATTTCACAAGCAAACAGGCCTGGAGTTTTATTGAGCAGGCCCTGACTTCAAAGCTGCTATCCTGGGGTCTTTCAGGGCAGCTAATGAGGCCATAAGGTATCCTGTCTGGTCATGGTGGCAGGCAGTGGGGCTCCCAAGACGTGTGTGAGAGTAATGCCCTCCGTTCTCTGTCAGATCCTTCCAGCTAGCAAGACCTCAGAGATGCCCTGATCCTATTTAAGTAAGAGAAGATTGCTTTATTTTACAGATTTCCAAAAACTGCCCAAAGCTATTGCCTTGTTTTTCATTCTGACCATACAAAAAAAAAAAAAAGTCAATTTAACTGGATTTCATGTACGGCAGACATGGGCAGATCATTCTCCCACCCCCACTCTCACCATCCTTTCCACTCCTACCAGGTTCCTCTCCATGTCTTCCCCTACATCCTGTCCTCCTCTCTTCCTCTCTATCTCTGCCCAGCTCTTCCTCCTCCTCTTTTCCCACTCCTCTCCATGTCTTCCCCTACATCCTGTCCTCCTCTCTTCCTCTCTATCTCTGCCCAGCTCTTCCTCCTCCTCTTTTCCCACTCCTCTCCATGTCTTCCCCTACATCCTGTCCTCCTCTCTTCCTCTCTATCTCTGCCCAGCTCTTCCTCCTCCTCTTTTCCCACTCCTCTCCATGTCTTCCCTACATCCTGTCCTCCTCTCTTCCTCTCTATCTCTGCCCAGCTCTTCCTCCTCTTTTCCCACTCCTCTCCATGTCTTCCCCTACATCCTGTCCTCCTCTCTTCCTCTCTATCTCTGCCCAGCTCTTCCTCCTCTTTTCCCACTCCTCTCCATGTCTTCCCCTACATCCTGTCCTCCTCTCTTCCTCTCTATCTCTGCCCAGCTCTTCCTCCTCTTTTCCCACTCCTCTCCATGTCTTCCCCTACATCCTGTCCTCCTCTCTTCCTCTCTATCTCTGCCCAGCTCTTCCTCCTCTCTTTTCCCACTCCTCTCCATGTCTTCCCCTACATCCTGTCCTCTCTTCCTCTCTATCTCTGCCCAGCTCTTCCTCCTCTTTTCACACTCCTCTCCATGGTCTTCCCCTACATCCTGTCCTCCTCTCTTCCTCTCTATCTCTGCCCAGCTCTTCCTCCCTCTTTTCCCACTCCTCTCCATGTCTCCCCTACATCCTGTCCTCCTCTCTTCCTCTCTATCTCTGCCCAGCTCTTCCTCCTCTTTCCACTCCTCTCCATGTCTTCCCCTACATCCTGTCCTCCTCTCTTCCTCTCTATGTCTACCAGCTCTTCCTCCTCTTTTCCCACTCCTCTCCACGTCTTCCCCTACATCCTGTCCTCCTCTCTCCTCTCTATCTCTGCCCAGCTCTTCCTCCTCCTCTTTTCCCACTCCTATCCATGTCTTCCCCTACATCCTGTCCTCTCTATCTTCCTCTCTATCTCTGCCAGCTCTTCCTCCTCCTCTTTTCCCACTCCTCTCCATGTCTTCCCCTAAATCCTGTCCTCCCTATCTTCCCTCTCTATCTCTGCCCAGCTCTTCCTCCTCCTCTTTTCCCACTCCTCTCCATGTCTTCCCCTACATCCTGTCCTCCTCTCTTCCTCTATTCCTTCCTCTCTATCTCTGCCCAGCTCTTCCTCCTCCTCTTTTCCCACTCCCCTTAAATCCTTCTCCATCACCCATTTCCTCCCTTCTCCCATCACCCCAAGGTTCCTCTCATCTCCTTCCCCCCCCCCCCCCCAATGCCTCTGACAGCTGATCGCAATGTTTAATAGTCTGTAGATTATTTATATTCCACAAATGAATCTATTTCCTTTATGAAACTGGTTATACTGTTTGTCTCCACAGCGTCCAGTGACAATGAAGGTTACAGGTTGGGTTATAGTGCTTACCCCCCACGAGGAACATATCCAGCCTCTCGTGCTTGGGTTCAGGCCATGGCTGCTATGAGAGCCGAGGACCTCTCTAGCCATGTTCTCTCTCATTTTTTCCAGGGTGGCCTTCCATTGGGCACGTAACATTTGCACGTGAGCAGCAGGGGTGGCGGGGCGACAATAAAAGGTCGCTGCTGCCATAGCGCCATCACTTCTTGCTCCCACTAGCCTTTCTCCTTCGTTCTCACCATCTTTGTCTTCTTCTCAGCCTCCCAAGCTCTCCTCGCATTTTCCACTTCTCACCTACCTCTCCATTTTCCCTCTTTCCTAGCCTTCCTTTCTTTTTGTCTTCTGCCCCGTCCACCTCCTTCACATTTCCTCCATCACCACTTAATGCCTCCATTTCCATTCTTAACCTTTGCTACCAACAACTTTCCATTCCCCTGCTCCGTCCCCAGCATCCACCCTCCTGCCTCCTGCTCCCCATATGGGTAGGCTTGGCTCAACGGGGAAGGGGCAGCATAGATTTAGCAAAGGGACGTCTTCCTTACCAATCTATTAGAATTCTTCAAGCTATAAATAAGCTTGTGGCTAAGGGAAAACCCGTCATCATGGTGTATCTGGATTTTCAGCAGGCATTTGACAAAGTCTCTTATGAAAAGGCTCCTCAGTAAATTGAAAAGTCATGAGACAGAAGACAAGGTCCTTTTGTGGGCTGGTAACTGGTTCAAGGATTGGAAATAGAGTAAGATTATAGGATCAGTTCCAGGGACAGGTGTTTAACAAATTCATTAATCATATGGAAAATCATTAATGAATGATTTTCAGATGGCACAAAATAATTCAAAGTAGTTAAAGCACACGCAGACCATAAGGAATTGCAGAAGTACCTTGCAAAGCTGGAAAACTGGAATCCTAAACAGCAGATGAAATTTAATATGGAGAAGTGCAAAGTAATGCAGATAGGGAATAACAATGCTAACTATATGTACAGAATTCTGGGATCCACATGAGGAGCCTAGATGCAGGCCGCCACCTGGTTAGGCTCCGCTGGCGGCCTGCAGCCTCTCCTGCTCCTGTACGGCCCACAGATCTTCATGCTTGGGGAGGGGGGAGGGAGTGGAAGCTGTGCACAGGTTTGAATGGGTGTAATTGTGGGTGGGAATGGAGCTTGAATGTGTGTATGTATGGGTGGGAATGGGAGCTTGAATGTGTTTATGTGTGGGTGAGAATGTGAGCTTGACTGTTTGTATGTAGGTGGGAATGTGAGCTGGGGGGTGGGGCAGGGGCGGGACCGAGGCCTCTGGCACAGCGGCCATTTGCTGCTATGCCGGCGGATCGTGCACCAGCAGCTGGCCGGTGCGCACAAGTTTGGCAGACATAACTTACAAAATAAAGGGGGGGGGGATTTAGGTAGGGCTGGGGGGCGGGTTAGATAGAGGAAGGGATGGGAAGGTGGGGAGGTGCCGAAGGAAAGTTCCCTCCGAGGCCGCTCCGATTTCAGAGCAGCCTCGGAGGGAACGAGGAAAGCCATTGGGGCTCCCCTAGGGCTCGGCGCACACAAGGTGCACATGTGTGACTTTTGATTAAATAAAAGGCAAATAAAGGTAGTCTGGTGCCAGGAGTGCTAGTTTAATGAGCACGATTGATGGTCATTGATTACACTGTATCGAAGACACTTGGTTTATTTTTAAACAACGTCCATGCCTGATGTAAACTTTTACCCTTTGCAGTTGCACCTTTCAGTTTTTGCCTCATTATTTTCCTCATTTTATCATAGTCACCTTTTTGAACGTTAAATGCTGTCACAGTAGGTTTCTTTAGTGCACGCCCTCCAGTTATTAAGTCAGATTTGATCATGTTCTGATCCCTATTGCCAAGTGGTTACACACTGTTACCTCGTGCACCAAATCTTTTGCTCCACTAAGGACCAGGTCTAAAATAGTTCCCCCCCTTGTTGGTTCTTGTACCAGCTTCTCCATGAAGCCGTCATTTATTTCATCTAGCAACCTCACTCCTTAACATGTCCTGAAGTGACATTCACCAGTCATTACTGGGGTAACTGAAATCTCCCATTATTACTGTGCGGCTGATTTTGTTAGCTTCCCTAATTTCTTTTAGCATTTCATTGTCTGTCTGTTCATTTTGGCCAGGTGGATGGCACTACACCCCCTCTATTATTGTATTCCTCTTTTCATCTGGAATATCTATCCCTAAAGATTCAACATTGCATTTTGTTTCCTGTAGGACCTTTTTCCTGTTTGACTCAATGCTCTCTTTAACATATAATGCCACCTCTTCACCAACGTGATCCAGCCTATCGTTTCGATATAATTTGTACCCTGGGGTGTCCTCCTTCCACCAGGTCTCCGAGATGCCAGTTATATCTCCCCCTTCATCCGGTGCTGTGCACTCTAACTCTCCCATTTTGTTTTCCAGACTTCTGGCTTTTGTGTGCAGACAGTTCAAAGTTTGTGTCTCGTTTGTATTAACAATCTTCTTATCAGCTGACAGGGGTAATTTAGAATCTTTCTGCTCTGTCTGTTCATTATTTAAAGGCACCTGGTCCGCTTTATCATTCATTGCAGCCTCTCTGCTGGGATGCCCTCATGTCCCTGTTCCCTTCAAAGATGCATCATGCCAAACCAGGTTGTTTCTGAGCAACTCTCCACTGTCCCCCATCATTTCGTTTAAAAGCTGCGCCATCTCCTCATTAAAGGTTAATGCCAGCAGCCTGGTTCCGCTCTGGTTAAGGTGAAGCCCATCGTTTTGGAAAAGGCCTCCCTCCTTCCTAACAAATTTCCTGTAAGAACGTAAGAACTAGAGATGTGAATCGTTTTTTGATGATTTAAAATATCGTCCGATATTTTTTAAATCGTCATTAATCGTTAAAGAGTGCGATACAATAGAAATTCCACCGATTTATCGTGAAAAAATCGTTAATCGGGTTAGTGCACACTAACGGGAGTTAGGACACAACCTAAAAACCCACCCCGACCCTTTAAAACCGCTCCCTTAGCCTCCACCACCCTCCTGACCCCCTCAAAACATTTTAAAATTACCTGGTGGTCCAGCGGGGGTCCCGGGAGCGTTCTCTCGCCCTCGGGCTGTCGGCCGATAAACAAAAAAACCCACCCCGACCCTTTAAAACCGCTCCCTTAGCCTCCACCACCCTCCCGACCCCCCCAAAAAACATTTTAAAATTACCTGGTGGTCCAGCGGGCCCCGGGAGCGATCTCCCGCTCTCGGGTCGTCTGCTGCCACTAATAAAAATAGCGCCGATGGCCATTTGCCCTTACCATGTGACAGGGTAACCGTGCCATTGGCCGGCCCCTGTCACATGGAGGGAGCACTGGACGGCCGGCGCCATCTTTAAAGATTTTTATTAGTGGCAGCCGACGACCCGAGAGCGGGAGATTGCTCCCGGGGCCCGCTGGACCACCAAGTAATTTTTTTTTTCCTTTTTTTCCATATGTAAATTTATCTCATGTCTATTCACATCCTGAAAACCCAACTGGCTGCAAGATCACTAGGACAGGTTTGGGAAGCCATAAGAACATAAGAAAATGCCATACTGGGTCAGACCAAGGGTCCATCAAGCCCAGCATCCTGTTTCCAACAGTGGCCAATCCAGGCCATAAGAACCTGGCAAGTACCCAAACACTAAGTCTATTCCATGTAACCATTGCTAATGGCAGTGGCTATTCTCTAAGTGAACTTAATAGCAGGTAATGGACTTCTCCTCCAAGAACTTATCCAATCCTTTTTTAAACACAGCTATACTAACTGCACTAACCACATCCTCTGGCAACAAATTCCAGAGTTTAATTGTGCATTGAGTAAAAAAGAACTTTCTCCGATTAGTTTTAAATGTGCTACATGCTAACTTCATGGAGTGCCCCCTAGTCTTTCTACTATCCGAAAGAGTAAATAACCGATTCACATCTACCCGTTCTAGACCTCTCATTATTTTAAACACCTCTATCATATCCCCCCTCAGTCGTCTCTTCTCCAAGCTGAACAGCCCTAACCTCTTCAGCCTTTCCTCATAGGGGAGCTGTTCCATCCCCTTTATCATTTTGGTTGCCCTTCTCTGTACCTTCTCCATTGCAACTATCTCTGAGATGCGGCGACCAGAATTGTACACAGTATTCAAGGTGCGGTCTCACCATGGAGTGATACAGAGGCATTATGACATTTTCTGTTTTATTCACCATTCCCTTTCTAATAATTCCCAATATTATGTTTGCTTTTTTGACTGCCGCAGCACACTGAGCCGACGATTTCAATGTGTTATCCACTATGACACCTAGATCTCTTTCTTGGGTTGTAGTACCTAATATGGAACCTAACATTGTGTAACTATAGCATGGGTTATTTTTCCCTATATGCATCACCTTGCACTTATCCACATTAAATTTCATCTGCCATTTGAATGCCCAATTTTCCAGTCTCACAAGGTCTTCCTGCAATTTATCACAATCTGCTTGTGATTTAACTACTGTGAACAATTTTGTGTCATCTGCAAATTTGATTACCTCACTCGTCGTATTTCTTTCCAGATCATTTATAAATATATTGAAAAGTAAGGGTCCCAATACAGATCCCTGAGGCACTCCACTGTCCACTCCCTTCCACTGAGAAAATTGCCCATTTAATCCTACTCTGTTTCCTGTCTTTTAGCCAGTTTGCAATCCACGAATGGACATCGCCTCCTATCCCATGACTTTTTACTTTTCCTAGAAGCCTCTCATGAGGAACTTTGTCAAACGCCTTCTGAAAATCCAAGTATACTACATCTACCGGTTCACCTTTATCCACATGTTTATTAACCCCTTCAAAAACGTGAAGCAGATTTGTGAGGTGAGACTTGCCCTGGGTAAAGCCATGCTGACTTTGTTCTTCTTAATTCTTCTTTGACTAGCTTTTGAGAATTATCCTTTCATCACCGACCTCATGTCTATCCATATACGCAGTAATTTTCTTCTTAACAGCAGCTTCTGCTATTTTTGCTTGGCACCGATGTTGGGCTTACTGGTCTATAGTTTCCTAGATCACTCCCAGAGCCCTTTTTTATACCTAGGGCCCAGGAGGTTAATCCTCTCCCCGCTACACAGAATCCTCTAGGATCAGGGCTGGAGAGAGTGAGTAAAGTGGGAAGGACATTTAGCCCTGAGAATGTGAGTGCGCACCTCATGAGCTCTTACCCTGGACCCCAGTTGGGGGGGGGGGGGGGGGGGGGCTGGTGCATGACCAGGACCATTTCTGCAATGACCAGGCTAGGGGAAGCGGGGTCCATTAAAAACGGAAAAATATTCCTAGGTAGTTGCGAATGAAGGCTCGGGGTGCTAGGATCACAGCTCTGGCTCCACCCGAGCTGAAGGAGAAAGGAGGAACTACTGGGCCAGGAAAAACCCCCAAATCCCCCAGAAGCGAAGGGGAAAACCATGCACTCTGTCGCCAGCGCCGGCCCTCTTCCTCTTCCTCATGGAACCTGCTGATCCGAAAACCGAGGAGAGGATGTCCAGGATGGGTCAGTGACTGCAGGTCATCTGGACCCTTGGGCTCCCAGCACCTGAAACAAGAGCTCGGCTGGGGACCCTGGAGGCAGGAGGGTCTCTCTGCTGTTCTGGGATGAAAAGATCTATCCCCCCCCCCCTTTTCTTGGTTGTGGGGGTACCAGTAAGAAAAGACCATTTTTCAGATCCCCCTAAAAGTCAGAAACTCTATCCTGCTTCCTCGAGTCAAAAAAAAAAAGACTCATGATCCCTGCAGAGAGGCGACAACAAGCTGCAGTGCATTTCAGCAGAAGGGGCTGCAACGGCTTCTCTCCCCCTGTTGCTCTTTTATACAATCCCTTTATCAATCATCCAGGCACTGAAACGAAGAGATATTTAACCAACAGTGAAGTGCAAGAGCCAGGAAAAATAATATGGGAATGCCAAAGCTGTTCTTCCTGCCCACCTGCACCTACAGCTGGTGAGCAAGCAGAGAGAGGTAGAAGCCGTTCCACCTGTCCCAGGCCCAGCGATCACCTTCCAGCCTGCTTCTCCTCCTCCTCAATGGGGCACAGTCAGAAAAACCTGTTCCATTCCCAGGCCCGGCCGGCTCCCAGGCCCTGACCAGGCCCCGTCTCCACGGCAACCGTTCTGCTCATTGCTGTGGCCTGCTAGGCTCTGAGAACCAGGCCTGCTGTGTCTCATTGAGAAAAAAGGGGGGGCCGGCAAGGAGGAGGGGAGCAAGAAGGAATTTGAAAGGAAGGAGATGAGTTGGGGTGGGAAGAGAAGACTGCCTGAGAAAAAAAAAAACCCCCCACCAAAGACTATTCTAAAAAAAAAGACTGAAAGGCTCTCTGCAGCTCATTCATTTTGTTCTCGCTCAGTCTGGACACTAAGTCAAGGAGGTGTCACAAAGGGCCCTTCGGATGCACACTCTTGGCACAAAAATCCAGCATGTGGTTTTCCTCCCATCCGCTCTGCGCCTCAGCGGCGGCGGCAGGATTCAGCCGGCCCGGCTAGGGCCTTCCTCTTACTACACCGGGGGCAAACGCGTCTCTGGTGAAAATGTTGCTGCTGGCAACTGACAGTTGAAATATCAGACTGCAAGATGTAGATATGACTTTATTTGAAAACAGAAAAGAGAGCTCTGGGAGCTTAGAAATGCATTACATGCCAGGAAAAACTTAAAAAAACATTTTTTTTTTTTTGGCCTGGCTGTTTCTCCTGCACCTTGGGGTATCCAGGTCAACTGGAAGGAGCATTTACTGGAGTTACGGTGCCGTGAGCCTTCATTCACAGCTAGGCAGGACCTTTTCTCCTATTTTCATACCCCCCTCTCCCAGCTTATTGCAGGCAGCACAGGGACAGCCCTCAGCCGGGGGCCTCAAACTACAGCTCTCTTCAGAACCCAGCTAACTGGACCCGAAATCCGACCACTGGGGGCCCTCGGCTGAGGTTCGGCCCAGGGACTCTGAGCACTGCCTCTGCATCATGTTTAGCTCCACGTGCCCCAGGAATCAGGATGCAAAGGAAACTTTAGGTGAAAATAATGGAGAAAAATGAGCTCAATGCTGAAAAAACTGATATTTCTAGTTACACAGTTTAATAATGTAACAGGAGAGCAGAGCTCCGTCAGGTTCACCTGACAGCCTAATGGTAGAGGAAAGGGGAGATAGGGGAGATAGGATAGAGACATTCAGATATCTCAAAGGTTTCCAAGCGCAGGAGGCGAGATAGGATAGAGACATTTAGATATCTCAAAGGTTTCCAAGCGCAGGAGGCGAGATAGGATAGAGACATTCAGATATCTCAAAGGTTTCCAAGCGCAGGAGGCGAGATAGGATAGAGACATTCAGATATCTCAAAGGTTTCCATGCGCAGGAGGCGAGATAGGATAGAGACATTCAGATATCTCAAAGGTTTCCATGCGCAAGAGGCGAGATAGGATAGAGACATTCAGATATCTCAAAGGTTTCCATGCGCAGGAGGCGAGATAGGATAGAGACATTCAGATATCTCAAAGGTTTCCATGCGCAGGAGGCGAGATAGGATAGAGACATTCAGATATCTCAAAGGTTTCCAAGCGCAGGAGGCGAGATAGGATAGAGACATTCAGATATCTCAAAGGTTTCCAAGCGCAGGAGGCGAGATAGGATAGAGACATTCAGATATCTCAAAGGTTTCCATGCGCAGGAGATGAGATAGGATAGAGACATTCAGATATCTCAAAGGTTTCCATGCGCAGGAGGCGAGATAGGATAGAGACATTCAGATATCTCAAAGGTTTCCATGCGCAGGAGGCGAGATAGGATAGAGACATTCAGATATCTCAAAGGTTTCCAAGCGCAGGAGGCGAGATAGGATAGAGACATTCAGATATCTCAAAGGTTTCCATGCGCAGGAGGCGAGATAGGATAGAGACATTCAGATATCTCAAAGGTTTCCATGCGCAGGAGGCGAGATAGGATAGAGACATTCAGATATCTCAAAGGTTTCCATGCGCAGGAGGCGAGATAGGATAGAGACATTCAGATATCTCAAAGGTTTCCATGCACAGGAGGCGAGATAGGATAGAGACATTCAGATATCTCAAAGGTTTCCATGCGCAGGAGGCGAGATAGGATAGAGACATTCAGATATCTCAAAGGTTTCCATGCGCAGGAGGCGAGATAGGATAGAGACATTCAGATATCTCAAAGGTTTCCATGCGCAGGAGGCGAGATAGGATAGAGACATTCAGATATCTCAAAGGTTTCCAAGCGCAGGAAGCGAGATAGGATAGAGACATTCAGATATCTCAAAGGTTTCCATGCGCAGGAGGTGAGATAGGATAGAGACATTCAGATATCTCAAAGGTTTCCATGCGCAGGAAGCGAGATAGGATAGAGACATTCAGATATCTCAAAGGTTTCCATGCACAGGAGGTGAGATAGGATAGAGACATTCAGATATCTCAAAGGTTTCCATGCTCAGGAGGTGAACCATTTTCAATGGAAAGGAGGTCATGGGATGAGGGTGAAAGAGGGCAGACTCAGGAGTAATCTTAGGAAGTTTTTCTTTACAGACGCATGAAGTAGCTTCCTGTGCAGGTGGTGGAGACCAGGACAGCATGGGGTAAACACAAGGCCATCTCTGAGGGAGAGGAAGGGATTGTAAAGCGGAGCAATTGCTGTGGATGGGCAGTGCAGACAGGCCACAGGGTCTCATTTTATGGTAAGGCTACCAGATGGCTCGGTGGAACAGACAAGCAGAGGTCCTGTGGCAGCTGAGAGGTAGATTCTGCAGCAAGAGTATGGATGAGGGAGAGCGGAAATCTGCGCAAGAATACGGGGAGGAAAGAGAGAGAGGCCCTGTCCCTGTCCTCCTCCTCTTGCTGGAGGTGAAGGGGGATTGGAGATGAGTAGTTGGGGGGGGGGGGGGGGGGGGGGGCAGGGGGAGAGGAGTAAGGAAGAGAGGCTCTTGGTTTCCTCGATGGTAGGGACCCATCAAATTTGGCCCTTCCTGCAGCTCCAGGACAGCACCAGCCCTTACTGTCGTACATGGAGACACCGAAGGAGCTGAAAATATGCAAATATAAACCAGCAGCAGAATAAGGAAACTCCCCAGAGAATGAAAAGCTGAAGGGAAAAAGGATACGGAGAGAAGACTTTTCCACCAGAGGGTGGAGGATGCGCAGAACAAAGGTTACAGGAGCCTAACCTGGCAGAATTCAAGCCTGCGGGGGACAGAGGTGAGGGACGGAGGGAGGGAGAAGAGCACAGAGGGAGGAAGACCCTCCACAGCTCCCTATGCAGGCAGAAATGGCCAGACCGGGTAGCCCAAGTGGTCTTTATCTGTCAGTACCTTCTGTGTTTCTAAATACTACTCCCCCCATACCCAGAAACACCCCCCACCCCTCCATACAGAAGCACCTCTCCCCCCCCCCACACCCACTCACTAACCTGCTGCCTCCGACACACACTCACGTGCATATACTTACACCCCCCACTCACACACACACTCACACATACACTCACACACACAAACATGCAACCCCCCCCACCCCACTCACTAACCTGCTGCCTCTGACACACACTCACGTGCATATACTTACACCCCCCACTCACACACACACTCACACATACACTCACAGCACCCTCACACACAAGCATGCAACCCCCCCACCCCACTCACTAACCTGCTGCCTCCGACACACACTCACGTGCATATACTTACACCCCCACTCACACTCACACTCACACATACACTCACACACACAAACATGCAACCCCCCCACCCCTCACTAACCTGCTGCCTCTGACACACACTCACGTGCATATACTTACACCCCCCACTCACACATACACTCACAGCACCCTCACACACAAGCATGCAACCCCCCCACCCCACTCACTAACCTGCTGCCTCCGACACACACTCACGTGCATATACTTACACCCCCCACTCACACATACACTCACAGCACCCTCACACACAAGCATGCAACCCCCTCCCCACCCCACTGACACAAACCCATACTATAAATACGCACCCTCACTTAATCCTTCACGTCCATAACCCCACCACACACGTACACACGCACTCTCGCTCTCCTCTTTCTCTGATTATAAACAAGTTCTAATTAAAGAGAGAACACATCATCCCAGGATTCCTCTGGGGACATCTCCCTTTCCGTTTAATGAATGAAGTTTTTGTGGCTGCTGCAAGGTTTTCAGCCTCCCGCATTCTCTGCATTTTGCTGAGCTCCTGGCATTTTTTTAGTGCTTGCCTTCTGCACTTTGCCGAGTTGCCAGGTTCCTCACCCCATCTTACGGATCTCCGTCTCCTCTAAACTTCCTGTGAGTGCACAAAAGCTAAATTGTACCCCCTAAACACCACACAACATCTTGTTCTTTTATTGGGCTCGGGGAGGGTAAAATAAGCTTGGCCATATAGTCAGCATGAGGGCTTTGAGGGCCTGATAGGTTTCGTTTCCGTGGCAACCACCGAGGCCTAGCGCACAGAGCCAAAGCTTGCGGTCCTGGGTTGGTGGCCTACCTGCTGTGCACTGGCTATTCAGCCATGGTGGGGGCAGTGGTAAGGAGAGGGGGGACAAGCCTGGATGCAGGTCGACGGGAGGACCATCTGCTTTTTGTGAAGGAGGACATCAAAGCCGTATGGAATCCCTGCAGGAATCTGACAGGGCTCGGTTTGACTGAAGGACACCTCCGCAGAGGCCAAACCCCAAGGCTTCATATTTCAAGATTCTTTGGCATATCGCCGTGGCTGCTCCATTTTTTGTTTTGTTCCTCTGCTGGACAATGAGGGGACCTGTCGCCTTCCTCCTGGGCTGGAGTCAGCTGGAAACCTTTGTGAGATTCCTTTCCAGGCTTCCAGTGGATGTCATATATGGACCGCCATCTCTGTCTGTCAGTCTCTCTCTCTCTCTTTTGCGTTTCCCAGAAGAGTAAAAGGAAACGGTGTTCTTTATTACCAAGTTCAGGCAGAGGCAATTCCAGATTTGTGCCAAACAGCAAAAATGAGGTCATGTACAGAAAAATCCTTGATGTGGTGAGACTTCTAAAGATGGCAACATCTGGAAGCCTTTTAAATACACTTTAGAAGAAAGGAGCCGTGCTTCTGATCAGTGGTAATTTGAATTCATGAAACAGGCATCAGCACATCTGGAGAGGGGGATAGAGCTGGCCGTGAGGGTCCATGAACAATATTACCTTGGAGTAATTCTTTTGTTGGCTTAATAAAAGATACAAGAACTTGCAAAGGATCCGCTGCAGCTCTTCAGCTGTATCCCCCGCTGCCCTGCCGGCGGATGGCCTAGTGGCCTTTTACCATGACTCCAACATGGAGAAAGATTATAGGCCAGGGATGCACAGAGAATCCGTAACTGAGCTGGGATTAGAACTCCCACATCTCTAGCTGAATGGTATCATGCCCTCATTAAAAATTATACAAATATTTGTAGTATTGTTCAGCTAGGTGAGGGAAAAGAGTATAATATATGAAAAGTAGCTAAGTGAACATTTATGAAGGGTAATTTTCAACAGTGTGCATAAGTCAGCAGATGCAGCCAATAGTCAGCATGGGGAAAGCTCTGCAGCAGTTTATAAAATACCGCATATCTCTCCCTGAAAATTCTGCGCATGTGTTTCAGTATATGAACTTTTGTTTTTAATGCAAAGAACTACGTATCTTAGAAAAGTTCACACCCATATTGTACATGCAAAATAATTGAAAGGTGTCCATAATTACTGCAGTTTATGTGTGGGGGCATGCAGTGTATAAGGAACGCATTCACGCTGCTTGCGAAAATAGCTGTACGCATATTTCCCGAGATCGCCACCACTTCATCCTGAAGCTACTGCTTAACCCAGTCCTGCAGACAAAAGACCTAGTGCAATTCCTGATCCATGACTCAATAATCAGGAGAAAAACATGCACAGAAATCAGTAATGCATGTACGTGTAGTGCTTACAAGAACTCCTGAACCCCACCACCGAACAGCCCTAAACTGCCCCTTTAGAATTTACACAACACTTCTAGTCTGTGCAGCCTTCAGGCTCTTACAAAATACTACTTGCCTGTTAGTATACAGGTTAGGTAACAGGTTAGTATATAGGCAAGTTAGTATACAGATAAGTTAGTATACAGATAAGTTAGTATGGATGCCGGCTAAATTGAGCGTCCATCTTCCAACCCACGGGCCATGAGCAGATTAAAAAATGTTTTTTTACTTTTGGGGTCTCTGATATAATATCGCTATGATATTTAGTCGGAGGGTGCACAGAAAAGCAGTTTTTTCTGTGCACTTTCCCAGTGCCGGCAGAAATTAAAATGTGGGGCTTGGCTGCACATTTTACTTTCTGTATCGTGCGGGAATGACTAATAGGCTCATCAGCGTGCATTTGCATGTTGCAGGCGTTATTAGTTTCGGGGGGGTTGGCCGCGTGTTTTCGACGCGCTATTACCCCTTACTGTATAAGGGTTAAAAATAGCGCATCAAAAACGCGTGGCCAAACGCGGGCTAACAATGCGCTCCACCGGAGCGCACTGTACTGTATCGACCCGCATAGAAATGTACGACTTCAACAGCTTTTAAGTTTGAGCAGGGCAGTAAGATTGAACTCCCCCCCTCCCCCCCAGCCCCCACCGTCTTCATCCCTTTTCTATCCCTCCAATATTTTGTCTGATTCCCTCATGCCAGTCCCATATGCTGTCCTTCCAGCTCCTTTCTTCAGAGTTTGACCCAGGCTGATCTCTAATGCGCTTCTGCTTCTTCAGGAGAATCAGCCAAGCTCCACATTCTCATCCCGGTCTAGGCATGCATGGTGAAGGATGAAGACATCCAGAGGGAGAAAAGCTTGAAAGTGCACGCGGTGCACACACACACACTCACGCACACATACACACACTCACACACACACATATACACATACACACACACTCACACACACACTCACACATACACACACACTCACACACACTCACATACACATACACACCACAAACACTCACTCATAACACACACGCACACATACACACACACTCACATACAACAACACACCACACACATACACACACACACCACACACACACACACTCACACACTCACACACATACACACACACACACACACACTCACACATACACACTCACACACATACACACACTCACACACAGTCACATACACACACACACATACACACACTCACACACACACACTCTCACACACACATACACACACACACACATACACACACATTCATAAACACACACACTCACACACACACACTCACATACACAAACAAACACTCACATACACACACACACACTCACATACACACACTCACACACACACTCACACACACTCACATACACTCACTCACACACACACATATACACATACACACACACATACACATACACACACACACATACTCACATACACACTAACACACACACATACACACACTCACTCACACACACAGACACACACACTCACACACACAGACACTCACACACACACAGACACACACACACGAAGATATTAAAAGGGAAACGCCAGTTCAAGACTGACTGTGTTGTACCAACCAAGGGAATCATGAGTTTAGTTGCCAAGGTCCTCCTTGGGATTAGGGTTACCAGCTGGCTCCATATCATCCGAATAGGCTGTGCCAGTGCTGCTCCTATAGACTTGTTACCTTTTTTTTTTTTTTTTAATAGAAAAGCAGGAAGTAAACCCAGGACTGGCTCTGCTTGTTAAGATGACAAGGAGTCAGTTGCTGTCCCTCTTTGGGGGATGGCACTTACAGCTCCTGGATGACAGGAGAGAGCCGCTCTGCTCTTCCAGTGACCAGAGAGGAGGTCAGCGCTATTTATGGGAGGGCGTGTGAGAAAGACTGATAAGAGTGCTCATTCAGGCTCCTCTGGCACTCAAGGTGCCCTGTAAACCTCATTCTATGGGGTTTTACCTTTTCTGCGCATTTTTCACCTCTGGTGGCTTTAGTTGCAAACATGGGATATAAACCCTGACCCATTATAGCAATGAAATTCCAGTCCCTGTGCCTCACATCTAATCCCCAGTTCTGCTCTGGACTCTGTGTGACATTGAGCACGTCACTACCTCCCTGTGATTCAGTTCTAATCCCGGCTCTGTCACCCATTCTTGCTGGGATCCCAGGCGAATTATTTTGAGGACAATTTCCAAAGGCGGTTATCCACATAACTAAGAAGTTCCCCAGGTAAATTTCCTGGGCTGCAAACGGACCTAGCATCAGCAGGAAACTTCTGTGCTCTTTTAGCTATGGGGAGAAGGGGCAAAGCTTGGGCAGGATTAGGCTAACACCTACATTTTTTCTAAATATTTTTCTTCTCTCCATCTCTTACCTGTTGCGAGTGCAGCCTTCAGGACCTGATGGTGTGAGCTCGGCACAAGTCACTTGGCTCATAGGAGAGCGGAGCTCTTGGGCCATGGGGTGGCTCAGGTCGGGTTAGGAGTCGCACCCGTGGTGAGGTGTGTGTGCAGGAATGGGCGGCACAGGAGCAGAGCTAGACAGAGCTTGGAAGACTGGACGTAGACTTGGAGACTTGGGCATAGACTTGGACATAGACGTGGAGACTTGAAGACTTGGACGTAGGCTTGGAGATATAGAGACTTGAGGAGATGAAGACCTGGAACTGAGGAGATGAGGGGACGAGGATAGGAGACAAGGAGGGATGAGCAAGACCCTCAGGCGCCTTACACAGTACGTGGGGCCGGTCACGGACCACACTGACTCCGTCGCGCCCTACCCAGCCAGATGGCAGGTCGCGGACCACGAGGAGAACGGGACAGGCTCAGGAAGTCTCTTAGCGCAGGGTAGCAGCGACCCCTCGGATCCTCGGGAGTCGGGACTTGGGAAAAGAAGCTAAAACCTTGGAGCTTGACAACTCAGATAAAAACAGGGAATCTCTGGCGGCACTGGTCCTACAGAACCTGGAGCATTAGGACCAGATACATGACGGAATTTGAGACACAAGGAGGCTTGGAACATCAAGGAACATCAAGGAGGACTCGGAACATCAAGGAAGACTCGGAACATCAAGGGACTTGGAATATTAAGGGACTTGGACATAACTGGAATGGAGTTACGGACATCTCTCTGGAATGGATTCATGGACATCTTGGAATGGACTCATGGAGTATAGACATCAGGACATGGAACAAACATCAGGGTTCAAAGTCACGGACATCAAGACATGGAACGGACCTCAGGACATGGAACAGGCATTACACTGAAGAGAAGTCTTCAGGAGCAACAGGATAGATGCAAAGACAACGGAGGAATGAAGCAAAGCCCCTTTTATAGGGCAGACCCAGGAAGGAGGCGGAGACTGGTCATCGGTGGGGTCGTGGCCACTTCCTGTCACTGGCCCTTTAAAAAGAGGAGAGAGGCATGGCCGCATGCCTAAGGAAGGCCAGAGGCAGGCTGCAGGACCCTGGAGAGCGGCCCTGCAGGGCAAGGAGGAAGCAGGCCAAGTCGGCGGCGTTCCAGCCACATAGGAGGAGGGCCCAGAGGCAGGCGACGTCTGCGGCGTCCCTGCCAGGTCAGAGAGCAGGGCCGGAGGTGGCACCTCGAGGGCGGCCTTCTGCCCGCGAGGGAAGCGGCGTCCGGGGCAGGCAGGCCAGAAGCGGCAGCGGAGGCTTCCAGGCCGCATGAGGCCTGATCGTCAGCGGCTCCAGCCGCAAAGGCAAATTTCGTCGCGGCCTCCCAGGGCCGCGGGGAGCGGTGTCGGCGACGGAACCAGGCCTCGAAGGTAAGGCCCTGTCCGCGGGACCTCAGGCAGGGGCGCAACATTACCCTCTTATTTCTCATCTGCGTGCACTTCATTTCAGATCCTGTGGGATGGCACGGGGTGGTACAGATCCTGGGACATCATTTTGTATTCTGGCCAGGTAAGCGGGTGGTGAGAGCATATGGCGAGCAGTCCATGTGGATCACTGAATGTGGTATGCGCTGGGCACAGCCCCTCCCCTATGCATTATACATTTGAGAGACAGTGGTCTTGGATCCTGCTTTTGTTTGCAGCTAATTAAAGCTCATGGTTTAAGATTTTTGGTATAAGCCCACGTCCATTTTATGGTCTGAAATCATCCCTCTTCCACGATAAAAGCATCTGAAACTATGGAATCAGGGTGAAAAGGAAGCGAGCAAGAGAGCAGGGCACGCGGGTGAAGCCACTTAAGAAGGGTACGGATTCTCCCGGGTGTTCTGATAATGGTAACTTCAAAAGCTGCGTCAGTTCAGTCACCGAACGCCTGACGCAATAGAAACGTTTTTAGTAACGTCTTGCAATGTTTGGTGCAAGTCTACCAGCAGGGAATTCCCAAGATCAGGACCTGCGACTGGAAATCTCCTCAGGTGACCTGACTGGACAGGTAGTGCGTCCAAAAGTCCTCGGTGTGACCAGCGCAGGGCGTGTGTAGGATGAGGAATGGTTTGCCCATGGCAGGGAATCGGGACTTTTGCACATCAATAGATTAGTTCTGGATCCTTTGCTCAATAGTTGACCAATGCAGTTCTATCAAAACAGGAGAGATGTGGACTCGCCGGCTTGACCCAAACACGAGACGAGTGACTGAGCTCTGAAGAACTTGTGAAGCACACAGAGCATGTTTTGGGAGCCCATTCAGTAAGGGGGTGTGCCATAGTCCAAGGAAGGTAGCAGTAAGGCCTGCACAACCTGTGAATTCTCCAGAGGTGGTGAAAAAGCACACAAGTCCCTCACAGGGAAGATGAGCAAACATCACGTCACATGCATTCAGTTTTGGATAACTGAGTTATCAAATCAATTAAAGTTTCAGGACCTGCCCAGAATCCCATGAAGTGAAGGTGACTTTAAGTATGAAGCTATTGCACGCTCTGTGTACAGTTTATTCTTTATTGTATGAAAAGAGCTGGTAGAGGGTTAAATCACGTTACAAAAATAAATAGTGCCCTCCACGTGGAGCATGGCGCTGAGCGATAAGGCCCTGGCGGCACATCACAGCACAGCTTATCTGTGCACGTGACGCTGCTTGCGTCTCCACACTCGTTGGTCTCTATGTAAATGCTATTTTTGTGATTTGGGGGGGGGGGGGGGGTTTCTGGTGGGTCCTGGCCCCTACTTCTTCCTCCCTGAAGTCACTTGTGCAAACTTGCACTGTGCTGATGTCCGGCTGGTGAAGTCACAGCTGCTCAGGGCAACACAAAGCAGATTGTCCGAGGAGCCGAGCTGCAAAAAGTTACACTCAGGTGCAGTGTGTGCCAGGCACATGTCAGGCAGCTGCTGGAGGCCCAGGGGGGCTGTAGCCCGGGATCCTTCCTGCTTAAATTCAATTGCGCTTTGATCCCAGAGCGACGGAAAACAAGGATCCTGAGCAGCAGCAGAGTCTCCAGCCTGGGGGGTGGAGAATAAACAGAGGGGAGGGAGGAGCAGGGGTAATAAAGATACAGAGCAAATGCTGGGGTATTATCTGGGCATGCAGTCCTTTCATTCTGCTTCTCAGTAAAGTAACAGCGACATTCCTTCTGTTAGGGACCCCAATATAATGTGGTCACCTGACCCCTCTTAACACTGCCCCAGGTTTTTGTATTTGCTCCTGCTCCTTTAGGCCCTCAGCTGAATTAGAATCGGCCGTCACTGGGCTGTGGCCCCCTGTTTATATCTCCCCCCACCCACCCACCAAGGGACAGTCCTAGGGCACCATTGCTCTCTCTAGAACCCAGCCTGACTGCAGCCTAACTTCGGCCACCAGGTGTCACCCTTGCGCAATGGCAGAGATTCCTCCCCTCCTTTCCCGGCACCGGGATCGCCTCCCCCGCCCCCCCCACCCAGGAATCCTGCCCAGGGCTTCTCTAGGCAACACTGACTTGTTATGAACCCATAAGTCTCCCATTGCAAAGAAACCTGGTGTGTGGTGTGCGAAGGAGGAGAGACCCGGAGAGGGGGTGAGGGTGGGTGGGTTGTGGTTCTGAGAGGCGCTGGGCTCTGAGCTCCTGTCCGGTGAATAAATGCAGGTGCAGAAGGGATGTGGGAAATCTCAGGAGGCCTGTGAAGAGGATTAGTAGCTCTTCCTGTGTTTTATGTGCAGCTGCAGCCAGTTCACCTGAGTAACAGCGAGTGTAGGAACAGCTCCAGCCACTGCGCTGGGAGCCGCGATACTGGGGTTCAAGCAAACAAATGTAACAAGGGATTGATTTGTGCATCCGAGAGCGAATCCTGGAAACCAGGGCTGCAGCTGAAACCTGAGCAAGGTGTAACACGGGCGAGAGAGGGGGGATGCTGGTGTGAAACCCCCGGGCCGGCCCAACACTTCCCCAGCTTCTGAAGCTGTAGCTTCACCTCCTCCCTGGGTGAGCTCTCCCCAACATTTACCCAGCTTCAGGATAATTTATGAAGCATTTTTCACCTAGACCCTGAGTGGGAGAAAGACCTTTGGGGGGGGTCCTGCCTTCTTGGGCCCAACATGAGGAATGCGTGGCACCTGAGGTGAATTCAGGGACTGCAGCCGTTACCAAGAGGACTCGGGGGGGGGGGGGGGGGAAAGGGAGGATGAAGAGGCTGGGGCCAGGTATCCAAGGAGGGTCAGTGGCACCTGAACCCCACTTCCTCGGCCTCCTCCTCCAGTTAAGCACTAAGTCCTTACATCCGGGCTGCGCCACCATTGCGCTTCCTTCTTTCAGCAGGAAGATTGGGCCTGGGCAGTCTCCATCCTCCCGGCTCACAAGCAGGGGCTGGAAGGGAGCCTCACGCCGGGCCTCTTAACCAGTCAGACTCTGTCTGCAGAGGCCTGCGCTTTCCAGTTGTTTAAAAACTGTTCTCCCAACCCCGCCAAAAACAGAGCTCTCTCTTCCTTAAACAAAGGGCATTAATTCACCAGCGGTCACTGATCCTCCTTTTACACAGTGGCTCCAACCAACTGCTTCTTCTCTGTCTCTGTCCCCTTTGTCTGGGGAGGGATTTTTACAGGGGCCTGCTCCTTCCATGGAGACCCCCCCCCCCCCCCTCTCTCTCTCTAACAGGGTTGCAGGGGGTCAAGAGGAGGCATTATCCCACCAAGTCTGCTTCATTAAATCTTTATCTAAGTTCATTAAAAGTGTGGTTGGGGACATTCCTGCACAGTCTATTAATCGTCCATCTACTGACACCCCCCCCCCCCCCCTCCCCGGCCTTTATCTGCAGCAGAAGAGCCCAGATCTTCCTACAATAGGACCATCTGTTTCTGCTCAGGTTTCCCTTCTGACATGCTGAGAGATAAAGGGAGGGGGACGGGCCATGATCCATCACTGCTTCCCCTCACAGCTTATCTGCCACAAACCAGGACAGGAGGGAAAAGAATAGGGGGTTTGTTTGCAGAGGGGGGTGGAAGGAGGTTGGGGAGTCCGTGCCTGGCTCCAGGTGAGCCACTTCTCTTTACTTTCAGAACATCCCGGGAACGCTCTCTCTCTCTCTCTATGAGACACACAAGTCAGGACATTTCCGGGTCAGCCCGCCCGTTTCTGATCACCTCCTTCTGCCAGGGGAGGCAAACATGAAGGTTGCGAGAGGACCCTAGGTCATCAGGAACAGAAAAATGAAGCCTAATTAATGAACTGCACACACACAAGACAGGGAAAATCGTAGCAATAAATAATCATTACAATTTGGAATGAAGAAATCCAAAGGGGTTTTAAACACAGAAGAAATATAACAGGTTCAAAATAAGATACAGTAGTGAGGTATATCATTGTCCCAGAGAAAGTGCACATGCACATGCATTACATAGATACGTAAGTCTCCATAAGAACATGAGAGATTGCCATACTGGGTCAGACCAAGGGTCCATCAAGCCCAGCATCCTGTTTCCAACAGTGGCCAATCCAGGCCACAAGAACCTGGCAAGTACCCAAAACACTAAGAAGATCCCATGCTACTGATGCAATTAATTCTCCAACACCCACTGATTCAAGGGAAACCTTGCTCGGTGGTCTTTTTTTGTACGGTGGCTCTGTTCAAGGATAACCACTTTTTAGTTATCCTTCTCGTTTGCCCCGTATATTACTCTTTATTATTCATACTTTATATTGATTTTTCTTTTTTTTTACTTGTAAAATCCCTTCTCCCTGGCTGCTTATCCGACCCACTTGTCTGTTCTTATTGTCATATACTTATCAAGGCTGCCGCCCTTATCACTTCTTATGGGTTCGGATCCGCCTGCCTGACATTGGCCATGTTTCGGCACCGTGTGCCTGCTTCAGGGCCTGCGGGAAAGAAATAAACTGTGTCCAATCCGGGTTCACAGTGTCGACATATCTTAAACACATAAAATGAAAAAACAGTATTTTCACAACCAACTTTTAGCAAGAATACATTTTCTACCACCTCAGGTATTTAATACTTCCGTCCACATCTCTAGCGAGCAAGGTTTCCCTTGAATCAGTGGGTGTTGGAGAATTGTTTGTGAAGGGAAAGAGGTTAGTTGGTGCATACTGATGCAATTAATAGCAGTGGCTATTGCCTAACTCAGCTCGACTAACAGCACTTTATGGACTTCTCCTCTTGGAACTTGTCAAAACCTTTTTTTAAGGCGTCTTCTACTGTTGCGGGGCCAGTCTAGCGGTAGGAGCTGCAAAATCTCGCTGGCCCCTCGGCAGCAGGAGAGGACATCACTGAAACGCTGCTGCCGCCGGCTCCTGCGGGGGATCCACGTGTTGCGCCGTTGGATCGGGCAGGGGTTAGGGTTACCCTTACCTAATCAGATGCCTAAATCTGAGCAGGCAGGCCTCCTTTAGGCTCTTCCATGCTGCAGGAGGCCCGCAGACTTTTCTCTGCTAAGGCCGCTGGCAGGTTGGATTCTGCCAGGCAGCCCCATGGCCTCCGCTCCATTCTGTCCAGGAGGAAGACTCTGTTAAGGGAAAAGAGGTGGGGAGTGGCTGGTAAGAAGGTGGGAGAAGGAAGAAAGTGGGGAAAGCATAGAAAAAGGTGAGAAGAGGGGAGGAAAAAGCAGGTGCAAAAGAGGGTGAGAAGAGCCTCTAGAAGAAGGGAGGGGGAAAGCTAAGGTAATGAGGAAAGAGGATGAGAAGAGGGGAAAGCTGTGATAGTGACTCACTAAGGGAGGAGAAGAAGGAGAAGAATCTCAAGAGAGAGAGAAAGGGGAGAAGAGCTGAGGTAGTAAGGGAAAGAGCCAAGATAGTGAGGGAAAGAGGAGAAGAGCTGAGGTAGTGAGGGAAAGAGCCAAGATAGTGAGAGAAAGAGGAGAAGAGCTGAGGTAGTGAGGGAAAGAGGAGAAGACCTGAGGTAGTGAGGGAAAGAGCCAAGTTAGTGAGGGAAAGGGGAGAAGAGCTGAGGTAGTGAGGGAAAGAGCCAAGATAGTGAGGGAAAGGGGAGAAGAGCTGAGGTAGTGAGGGGAAGAACCGAGATAGTGAGGGAAAGAGCCAAGATAGTGAGGGAAAGAGCCAAGATAGTGAGGGAAAGGGCTGAGGTAGTGAGGGAAAGGGCTGAGGTAGTGAGGGAAAGAGCCAAGATAGTGAGGGAAAGGGCTGAGGTAGTGAGGGAAAGGGCTGAGGTAGTGAGGGAAAGAGCCAAGATAGTGAGGGAAAGGGGAGAAGAGCTGAGGTAGTGAGGGAAAGAGGAGAAGACCTGAGGTAGTGAGGGAAAGAGCCAAGTTAGTGAGGGAAAGGGGAGAAGAGCTGAGGTAGTGAGGGAAAGAGCCAAGATAGTGAGGGAAAGGGGAGAAGAGCTGAGGTAGTGAGGGGAAGAACCAAGATAGTGAGGGAAAGAGCCAAGATAGTGAGGGAAAGAGCCAAGATAGTGAGGGAAAGGGCTGAGGTAGTGAGGGAAAGGGCTGAGGTAGTGAGGGAAAGAGCCAAGATAGTGAGGGAAAGGGCTGAGGTAGTGAGGGAAAGAGCCAAGATAGTGAGGGAAAGGGGAGAAGAGCTGAGGTAGTGAGGAAAGAGCCAAGATAGTCAAGTGTGGGCAGCCAAAGTGGGATGGGGGCCATCTTGTGATCCTGACCCAATGGAGGCCAAAGTGAAGAGGTGGGCGTAGGGCTGCAGGCGGAGAAAGTAATAGAAAAGAAGGTGAGGCCCAAGTGTGTGTGTGTATGAGAGATGAAATGCATGTGTGTCTGTGTGCGAGACAGAAGGAGCATATGAGAGGTAGTTTGTGTGTGTGAGGGGGAATGTGTGAGTGAGAGAGAGCATTTGACAGTGTGTGTGAACATATGTGTGAGATGGAGCACGTATATATGTGTGTGTGCATGCACATGTGTGGGAGAGAGGGACTGTGCATCTAAGAGAGGAAGCATGAGTGTGTGAGTATGAATATGTTTGAGAAAAAGTGTGTGTGAATATATGAGAAAGAGGAGAAAGTTTGTGTGACCTCCCACACCCAATAATCCAGGATGACTAGAAATCGAAAATTTCCCAGGTGTGGAGCGTGGGAGATTTTTTAAAATCCTTATTAGTTTTAATTATTTGGTGGTATTTGATATGTCTGCTGTCTTCTAATATTTATTTTCATTATTAATATGTTTTTACTATTCTGATTGATGATTTAAATGTCTTGATTTTATAGTTTGATTTTTTTTTTATGAATAGTATTGTTTCTGTTTTGCCAGCACAGTAGTTGTTTGCAGAGGGCAGCAAAAAAGCTAGCATTAGCCTTGTCTCTGCTTTATTCGCCATTCCCTTCCTAATAATTCCTAACATTGTGTTTGCTTTTTTGACCACCAAGCCCAGTTTCCTGTTTCCAACAGTGACCAATCCAGGTCACAAGTACCTGGCAGGATCCCTAAGCTGAACAGATTCCAAGCTGCTTATCCCAGGGACAAGGAGTGGAGTTCCCCAAGTCCAACTTAATAATGATTTATGGACTTTTCCTCCAGGAACTGGTCCACCCCACTGAGAAAACTTGAAATTTTGATTAAGGCTATGCACAATATTTGTCCAAAAAGCACATATTCAAGGCCATGAATAAAGACTGTGAAAAAATGTGCCTTTTTCCAAATGACATTTATTCAATTATCTGAGCTTGTTGCACCCATATAAAAATTCGACCCTATGTATATATGCAGAGTGGAAGATTTCTGTCTCTGAGACATATATCAACACTAATCGTGCAATTGGAAAAGAAATATGTCACATCATCTACTATAGATATTTGTAATAGATTCATGCAGTACATAATTTGAGAATGTAATGCAGTGTCTGTTACAGAAGTCCTGCAAAAAGGATACCAACTGCAGATGTTATTTGTTCCTGATAATAATTTCTTATATTGTACGAAAGATTTTTCTCTAGTCTGTCGGTTTTCAGAAAAAGGACTTGATAACACATACAGGCCGGCGGAGCGCACTGTTAACCCTTGATTGGACGCGTGTTTTCGACGCGCTAGCTTTACCCCTTATTCAGTAAGGGGTTGAAAACGCGCGTCCAACCCCCTCGAAACTAATAGCGCCCGCAACAAGCAAACGCACGCTGATGGCCCTATTAGGTATTCCCGCGCGATACAGAAAGTAAAATGTGCAGCCAAGCCGCACATTTTACTTTCAGAAATTAGCGCCTACCCAAAAGCTGGCGTTAATTTCTCTCGGCACCGGGAAAGTGCACAGAAAAGCAGTAAAAACCGCTTTTCTGTGCACCCTCCGACTTAATATCATGGCGATATTAAATCAGAGACCCCGAAAGTAAAAAATAAGTAAAAATTAAAAAAAAAATAAAATTAAAAATCGGCTCGCGGCCCGTAGGTCGGAAGATGGACGCTCAATTATGCCGGCGTCCATTTTCCAAACCCGTGGCTGTCAGCGGGTTTGAGAACCGACGCCGGCAAAATTAAGCGTCTGCTGTCAAACCCGCTGACAGCCGCCGCTCCTGACAAAAAGGAAGCGCTAGGGACGCGCTAAAGCATTTCAGTACCCAAGAAAGATATTCCCAGCTAACTTTCTCAAATGCCTTCTCTGCATCTGTACTGACCAAATAAGCTTGTTCCTCTGCATTCCTGGTTTTATGCAAGGCTGTTAAAACCTTACGAACATTGGCAGTAGCTTGTCTACGAGCCACAAATCCCACTTGATCTAAGTGAATAATATTACACAAGACCAATTTCAGGCACTCTGCCAAGAACTTAGCCAACAGCTGATTAATTAAGGATATAGGTCTATAAGAAGAGGGTAAAGAGAGGTCCTTGCCTGCTTGCAATAAAATTATCATAGCCAAATTAGGCGTAGAGGGCAGAAGCTCTTCCTGCAATACAACTTTGATAGAGAGAGAGAGTTTGTATCCCTATGGGAGGCCCACCTAGTAACACAGGTAGAGAGTCCATCAAGCTAGGTAGAGAGAGCATTGCACAAATCTCACCTTTGGGTGAGTTTCCTCACTCCGAAGGTCATCAAATCTTCACAAGAGAGCACTGTTCTGTTCATACGTCTCACTCTGAATGTCAAAGTGGCCCCTAACCCCCTACACTAATACCTAAACCTCACCTCGAGTTACTTGGTGGGCCTCCCATAGGGATACAAATACCCATCTAGGGAAAGGACATTATGGGTAGTGTTGCTCTCTCTCTCTCTCTCTCTCTCTCTCTCTCTCTCTCTCTCTCTCTCTCTCTCTCTCTCTCTCTCTCTCTCTCTCTCTCTCTCTCGTTGTAGGCAGGAAAGGCACTTATTGCAATGTCTGAAAATGTTATTGCTCTTTGCATAGGTAATTAGTACAAATTGTGATAAACTGTCTATTAGCATAAACCATGCCCCTTTTGCTATCGCATGCGATACTTATAGCATTTTGATAAATCCAGGCCTAAGCTAGATATTTCACTTAGAGGCAGTTCCAACACTGCATTAATGGTGGGGGTGGAAGGGAAATAGAACCAAAAGGTTACTAAGAGCCAAGAGAAACAGATAAGCATGAGAAGAAAAAAAGTGCAAAGCTTGCTGGGCAGACTGGATGGGCTGTTTGATCTTCTTCTGCCGTCATTTCTATGTTTGTAGGTAAATTTGCCAGGAAGCTCGGAGAAATATCCCATTTGAGATGTTTATAAAACTCACTGCCATACCCATCAGTCCTGGTGTCTTGTATGTTATAGGAACATTACGTTTCCTTCGTTCTATTTCATTAAGTTGTGGCATATCTAGATTTATCCTGATAAGTTTGAGTAGAGTTGTATGTAAAATGCTTTAAAAAATGTTTCAATTTGGTCTTTTTCCTTAACCTTTTAGGTACCAAGGTTCTACAAGTGGAACATTTTTTCATATACTTTTAATTACTTGCAAATTTTTTTATACCATATTTATACCATATTTGGGTCTAGTTAACTAAGATATGTAAAAAGGGGCATCAGGAAATAATTCCTTCAATGAGCAGGATCTAAAAGGTTAAAAGACTCCCTTGTTCATTTTTCAAATCTAGAATATAGGAGGCAAACATTCTGCCAGCGCAATTACCATATTTAAACAACTTTGCTTTATAATGTAGGAGGGAAGACAAATTTTACCTTAATAAAATGTTCATATTTAACCTACGGTTGTCGCGTATGTTTTGTGTAACCAAAGTTTCATTTTTAATATGTACAGTCTTTGCAGTGATCACACTTTGTGTAACAGTCTGCCAAGGAATATCAAATAACTTTTTCTTCCTGGCAATATATGAGATTATATCACTCCTGAGTACAACGCTGGCCATTTCCCACAGCACTCTTGCATCTACCATCACATCCCAATGAGTAGATTTACAAATTGTCCATTTAGCAGTCAAATATTCCTTGAATTCAGGATCCTGAAGCCATACTGGACTTAATTGGCAAGAAAAGGGCCATCTAGCAGCCATATAACTGGAGAATGGTCAGACACTGGATCAGCTCCCATCCCTGCAGACTGCACATCAGCATATAAACTCTAAGATATCAAAACTCAAATCTGAACAAGGCACGTGTGAAAAGAATGTATAATCCAGCTCATTAAGGTGCAACTTTCTCCATACGTCCTTGCTGTAAGTAAGAAGCCTCTTCCTTACTCCTAACATCACTAGCTTTATTCAACGGAGAGACATCTAATATGTGGTTAGGTGAGATATTGAAATCATCTCCCGATATAATATAATAATTATCAAACTGTAAAGCCTGCACAGGCCCTGCAGTACAATTTTAGTGAAGAATCCATGGTCCTGTTGGTTTTGGGGCACCGGCGTACCCTATCTTTTTCCCATAAATCTGTCCAGCTGACCATCAAAGGACCGGAGGTAAAAATGGTGGTGGGGCCTGAACAACAAAGCACTTCCTCCCGAGCGGCTGCCACGCTCGCAGAAATACGAGAGGCAATGCTCGCAGCCCTAGGCGAGAAACTGGCAGGAACATCCTCCCGGCCGGAGTGGCTTTCAGTTTTTCTTTCCCCTCTGGAACTTTGCTCGTGGCTTCGAGTGGAGTTTCCCTACTTTTCCTACTTGGCGCTTGCTGTCACCACCCGATTCTGTGGTTTGTTTTCTCGTGGTTTATAAAAAAAGGCCAGTCAGTGGGCTCTTCAAACAATTAGTGGAGCGTGGCACCTGACCACGTGGATGCATGACTCCTTTTCCTCGTTTCTCAAGGGTTCTGTTCTGGATTTGGGATGAGGGGGTTTGGAGGGAGAGGGGTTTGGGTTATGAGATTCTATGTTGTGCAGTCAGAAGGGTAAAGCGAGATATAGGGAGGGGAAGAGATCAGTTTCCCTTTCGATGGATATGGAGGGGAATCTCCGTTTTACTGTTCTTTCCATAGTTACCAGGGAAGGCTGTACGTGGGTGATTGTTGAAGAGGGGGATTTTTTGTCTTTTTCTCTCTCTGGCCTTCTCTTACGTGGATCTTCTGTAGGAGGCTACGCTGGGGGCCTGTCATGGTTTTATAGAAGTTTGTTTGGCCTTTGGGGATTTCGCACTGGAGGTGCGGGAGCGCAGACGGCTGCCTACCGCCACCAGTGAAGATGGGCCAGGTCTGGGAGCTGGGCGCCAGAGGTGAGTAGGGCCGGTTGCGGGCCTGCAGCAGCCGGTACATGCAACACCTTCTATCCCTTCCACAATGCCACTCACAAAGATATTGAACAGAACTGGTCTCAACACAATCCCTGTGGCTCTCCACTTAACACCATTTTCTCTTCAGAGCAGGTTCCATTTACGATCACACGCGATCTTCTATTCATCAACCAGTTTGTAAACCACGCCAACACCTTGGCATTCACTCCCAAGCTTCTCATTTTGTTCATGAGTCTTCTATGCAGGACCGTATCAAAGGCTTTACTAAAATCCAAGTAAATCACATCGAGGGCTCTTCACTGATCCAATTCTCTAGTCAATCAAAGGAATAAATCAGGTTCGTCTGACAGGACCTTCTCCTGGTGAATCCGTGCTGTCTCGGATCGAGCAACCCACCAGATTGTAGATAGTTCCCTCTCCTTTCCTTCAGCAGAGTCTCCATCACTTTTCCCACCACCGAGGTGAGGCTAAGCACCAGCCTGTGGTTTCCAGCCTCCTCTCTGCTCCCACTCTTGTGAAGCGGGACCACCAACGCTCTTCTCCAATCACTCGGCACCACTCCCGTTTCTAGGGATCTATTGAACGGGTCACACATCGGAGCCCCCAGCTCATCTCTGAGCTCCCTCAGTATCCTGGGATGAACCTCATCAGGTCCCATGGCTCTGTCCACTTTCAGTTTCCCCAGCTCTTCCCATACATTTTCTTCTGTAAATGGAGTTACATCTGCTCCACTCCCCTCCAGTTTCTTGTTAACTAGCGACGGTCCTTCTCCAGGGTCCTCCTTTAGTGAACATCGAACTGAAGTATTTGTTTAATATTTCCACCATTTCTTCGTCTTTCTCCACACATTGATCCTCACACATTGATCCTTGTCACCTTTCAGTTTCACTAATACCTCTTGGAACCTTTCTCTGATGTATCTGAAAAATGTTTTGTCACCTCGCTTTACCTCTTTGGCAATCCTTTCTTCCGCCTGACGTTTTGCTTTCTTGATTACTTTCTTCATCTCCCTCACGTTTTACCAGACATTCTTCCATGTGTTACTCTTTTTTGGGATCCTTTATAATACTTGAATGCTGCTTCTTTTGCTTTTATTATGTCAGCCACATCTTTTGAGAGCAGATCCGTTTCTTCTTTCTCTTACTTTTTGTTTACTTTTCTAACATAGAGATTTGTTGCTTTTGTAATTGCTCCTTTTAGCTTGGTCCACGGTTGTTCCACTTCTTCCAGTTTTCTAGTTCTTCCTCCAGATATGTCCCCATTTAAATATCTCAAAGGTTTCCATGCACAGGAGGTGAGCCTCTTTCAACAGAAAGGAGGCTCTAGGACGAGGGGTCAGGGGATGAAGTTAAAAGCCTCCCAGTGGAGGTGGAGGAGTCAAAACTGGTATCTGAATTCCAGAAAGCATGGGGTAAATACAGGGGATCTCTGAGGGAGTGATGGGAACTGTAAAACTAAATTAAATAAGAGGATGCGCAGACTGGATAAGCCATACAGTCCTTTCCTGCTTTCATGTTTCTGTATCAGCAGTGACATCTCGTGGGATGAAGGAAAACTGCAGAGCGTATCAGAGTGGGGTTTTTTGGGGAGAAGCAGAGCTTTATCCTGTATTTCTCTGTTGTTTTGCTCCCTGGTACAGAAACCAGCAGTGGCGAGTTTTTCCATGAAGGGAGTAAGCCACTTAATCTTTGCCTGGGCTTAAGGCCTGGCTGCTTGTTGGCAGGAATCACGGGACACCACCTTGCCCATGGAAGGATCACATTTATCCCAGCCGCTGATGCGAGAAAGTGACTGATCTGCTATTGAGGAACTGGGCAGGAATGAATTTTTGGTGTTAAAGAATTTGTTGGTGCTGTTAAAACCTATTCTCACCACTGTAGGTATTCTTACTGTGGAAGCCCGTGGAGGTTGAGCTTGTTGAAGGTGCCCTATTTTTGTGTTTAAATAAAATTTGTCATTATTGGAAGCAGCATTTCCTGGCCTGGCCTGAGCTTCTTATTCCAAGGTGGAAGTCCCTATGCACTGTCACTGATATGAGGAAGTCTGTTTGTCACTGGACTGTCACTGATACGAGGAAGTCTGTTTGTCACTGGACTGTCACTGATATGAGGACTATGCACTGTCACTGATATGAGGAAGTTTGTTTGTCACTGGACTGTCACTGATATGAGGAAGTCTGTTTGTCACTGGACTGTCACTGATACGAGGACTATGGACTCTCACTGATACGAGGAAGTCTGTTTGTCACTGGACTGTCACTGATACGAGGACTATGCACTGTCACTGATACGAGGAAGTCTGTTTGTCACTGGACTGTCACTGATACGAGGACTATGGACTCTCACTGATATGAGGAAGTCTGTTTGTCACTGGACTGTCACTGGTACGAGGACTATGGACTCTCACTGATACGAGGAAGTCTGTTTGTCACTGGACTGTCACTGATATGAGGACTATGCACTGTCACTGATACGAGGAAGTCTGTTTGTCACTGGACTGTCACTGATATGAGGACTATGGACTGTCACGGATACGAGGAAGTCTGTTTGTCACTGGACTGTCACTGATACGAGAACCATGGACTCTCACTGATACGAGGAAGTCTGTTTGTCACTGGACTGTCACTGATACGAGGACTATGGATGTCACTGATACGAGGACTAAGGACTGTCACTGATACGAGGAAGTCTGTTTGTCACTGGACTGTCACTGATACGAGGACTATGGACTGTCACTGATACGAGGACTAAGGACTGTCACTGATACGAGGAAGTCTGTTTGTCACTGGACTGTCACTGATATGAGGACTAAGGACTGTCACTGATACGAGGAAGTTTGTTTGTCACTGGACTGTCACTGATACGAGGACTATGGACTCTCACTGATACGAGGAAGTCTGTTTGTCAATGGACTGTCACTGATATGAGGACTATGGACTGTCACTGATACGAGGAAGTCTGTTTGTCACTGGACTGTCACTGATATGAGGACTATGGACTGTCACGGATACGAGGAAGTCTGTTTGTCACTGGACTGTCACTGATACGAGAACCATGGACTCTCACTGATACGAGGAAGTCTGTTTGTCACTGGACTGTCACTGATACGAGGACTATGGATGTCACTGATACGAGGACTAAGGACTGTCACTGATACGAGGAAGTCTGTTTGTCACTGGACTGTCACTGATACGAGGACTATGGACTCTCACTGATACGAGGAAGTCTGTTTGTCACTGGACTGTCACTGATACGAGGACTATGGACTGTCACTGATACAAGGAAGTCTGTTTGTCACTGGACTGTCACTGGTACAAGGACTATGGACTCTCACTGATACGAGGAAGTCTGTTTGTCACTGGACTGTCACTGGTACAAGGACTATGGACTCTCACTGATACGAGGAAGTCTGTTTGTCACTGGACTGTCACTGGTACAAGGACTATGGACTCTCACTGATACAAGGAAGTCTGTTTGTCACTGGACTGTCACTGGTACAAGGACTATGGACTCTCACTGATACGAGGAAGTCTGTTTGTCACTGGACTGTCACTGATACGAGGACTATGCACTGTCACTGATACGAGGAAGTCTGTTTGTCACTGGACTGTCACTGATACGAGGACTATGCACTGTCACTGATACGAGGAAGTCTGTTTGTCACTGGACTGTCACTGATATGAGGACTATGCACTGTCACTGATACGAGGAAGTCTGTTTGTCACTGGACTGTCACTGATACGAGGACTATGCACTGTCACTGATACGAGGAAGTCTGTTTGTCACTGGACTGTCACTGATATGAGGACTATGCACTGTCACTGATACGAGGAAGTCTGTTTGTCACTGGACTGTCACTGATACGAGGACTATGCACTGTCACTGATACGAGGAAGTCTGTTTGTCACTGGACTGTCACTGATATGAGGACTATGGACTGTCACGGATACGAGGAAGTCTGTTTGTCACTGGACTGTCACTGATACGAGGACTATGCACTGTCACTGATACGAGGAAGTCTGTTTGTCACTGGACTGTCACTGATACGAGGAAGTCTGTTTGTCACTGGACTGTCACTGATATGAGGACTATGGACTGTCACGGATACGAGGAAGTCTGTTTGTCACTGGACTGTCACTGATATGAGGACTATGCACTGTCACTGGTACGAGGACTATGGATGTCACTGATACGAGGACTAAGGACTGTCACTGATACGAGGAAGTCTGTTTGTCACTGGACTGTCACTGATACGAGGAAGTCTGTTTGTCACTGGACTGTCACTGGTACGAGGACTATGGACTGTCACTGATACGAGGAAGTCTGTTTGTCACTGGACTGTCACTGGTACGAGGACTATGGACTCTCACTGATACGAGGAAGTCTGTTTGTCACTGGACTGTCACTGATATGAGGACTATGGACTGTCACTGATACGAGGAAGTCTGTTTGTCACTGGACTGTCACTGGTACGAGGACTATGGACTGTCACTGATACGAGGAAGTCTGTTTGTCACTGGACTGTCACTGATACGAGGACTATGGACTGTCACTGATACGAGGAAGTCTGTTTGTCACTGGACTGTCACTGATATGAGGACTATGGACTCTCACTGATACGAGGAAGTCTGTTTGTCACTGGACTGTCACTGGTACGAGGAAGTCTGTTTGTCACTGGACTGTCACTGGTACAAGGACTATGGACTCTCACTGATACGAGGAAGTCTGTTTGTCACTGGACTGTCACTGGTACAAGGACTATGGACTCTCACTGATACAAGGAAGTCTGTTTGTCACTGGACTGTCACTGGTACAAGGACTATGCACTCTCACTGATACGAGGAAGTCTGTTTGTCACTGGACTGTCACTGATATGAGGACTATGCACTGTCACTGATATGAGGAAGTCTGTTTGTCACTGGACTGTCACTGATACGAGGACTATGCACTGTCACTGATACGAGGACTATGCACTGTCACTGATACGAGGAAGTCTGTTTGTCACTGGACTGTCACTGATATGAGGACTATGCACTGTCACTGATACGAGGAAGTCTGTTTGTCACTGGACTGTCACTGATACGAGGAAGTCTGTTTGTCACTGGACTGTCACTGATACGAGGACTATGCACTGTCACTGATACGAGGAAGTCTGTTTGTCACTGGACTGTCACTGATACGAGGACTATGCACTGTCACTGATACGAGGAAGTTTGTTTGTCACTGGACTGTCACTGATATGAGGACTATGCACTGTCACTGATACGAGGAAGTCTGTTTGTCACTGGACTGTCACTGATATGAGGACTATGCACTGTCACTGATACGAGGAAGTCTGTTTGTCACTGGACTGTCACTGATATGAGGACTATGGACTGTCACGGATACGAGGAAGTCTGTTTGTCACTGGACTGTCACTGATACGAGAACCATGGACTCTCACTGATACGAGGAAGTCTGTTTGTCACTGGACTGTCACTGATACGAGGACTATGGATGTCACTGATACGAGGACTAAGGACTGTCACTGATACGAGGAAGTCTGTTTGTCACTGGACTGTCACTGATACGAGGACTATGGACTGTCACTGATACGAGGACTAAGGACTCTCACTGATACGAGGAAGTCTGTTTGTCACTGGACTGTCACTGATATGAGGACTATGCACTGTCACTGATACGAGGAAGTCTGTTTGTCACTGGACTGTCACTGATATGAGGACTATGGACTGTCACGGATACGAGGAAGTCTGTTTGTCACTGGACTGTCACTGATACGAGAACCATGGACTCTCACTGATACGAGGAAGTCTGTTTGTCACTGGACTGTCACTGATACGAGGACTATGGATGTCACTGATACGAGGACTAAGGACTGTTACTGATACGAGGAAGTCTGTTTGTCACTGGACTGTCACTGATACGAGGACTATGGACTGTCACTGATACGAGGACTAAGGACTGTCACTGATACGAGGAAGTCTGTTTGTCACTGGACTGTCACTGATATGAGGACTAAGGACTGTCACTGATACGAGGAAGTTTGTTTGTCACTGGACTGTCACTGATACGAGGACTATGGACTCTCACTGATACGAGGAAGTCTGTTTGTCAATGGACTGTCACTGATATGAGGACTATGGACTGTCACTGATACGAGGAAGTCTGTTTGTCACTGGACTGTCACTGATATGAGGACTATGGACTGTCACGGATACGAGGAAGTCTGTTTGTCACTGGACTGTCACTGATACGAGGACCATGGACTCTCACTGATACGAGGAAGTCTGTTTGTCACTGGACTGTCACTGATACGAGGACTATGGATGTCACTGATACGAGGACTAAGGACTGTCACTGATACGAGGAAGTCTGTTTGTCACTGGACTGTCACTGATACGAGGACTATGGACTGTCACTGATACGAGGAAGTCTGTTTGTCACTGGACTGTCACTGATACGAGGACTATGGACTGTCACTGATACAAGGAAGTCTGTTTGTCACTGGACTGTCACTGATATGAGGACTATGCACTGTCACTGGTACGAGGACTATGGATGTCACTGATACGAGGACTAAGGACTGTCACTGATACGAGGAAGTCTGTTTGTCACTGGACTGTCACTGATACGAGGAAGTCTGTTTGTCACTGGACTGTCACTGGTACGAGGACTATGGACTCTCACTGATACGAGGAAGTCTGTTTGTCACTGGACTGTCACTGGTACAAGGACTATGGACTCTCACTGATACGAGGAAGTCTGTTTGTCACTGGACTGTCACTGGTACAAGGACTATGGACTCTCACTGATACAAGGAAGTCTGTTTGTCACTGGACTGTCACTGGTACAAGGACTATGGACTCTCACTGATACGAGGAAGTCTGTTTGTCACTGGACTGTCACTGATACGAGGACTATGCACTGTCACTGATACGAGGAAGTCTGTTTGTCACTGGACTGTCACTGATACGAGGACTATGCACTGTCACTGATACGAGGAAGTCTGTTTGTCACTGGACTGTCACTGATATGAGGACTATGCACTGTCACTGATACGAGGAAGTCTGTTTGTCACTGGACTGTCACTGATATGAGGACTATGCACTGTCACTGATACGAGGAAGTCTGTTTGTCACTGGACTGTCACTGATATGAGGACTATGCACTGTCACTGATACGAGGAAGTCTGTTTGTCACTGGACTGTCACTGATACGAGGACTATGCACTGTCACTGATACGAGGAAGTCTGTTTGTCACTGGACTGTCACTGATATGAGGACTATGGACTGTCACGGATACGAGGAAGTCTGTTTGTCACTGGACTGTCACTGATACGAGGACTATGCACTGTCACTGATACGAGGAAGTCTGTTTGTCACTGGACTGTCACTGATACGAGGAAGTCTGTTTGTCACTGGACTGTCACTGATATGAGGACTATGGACTGTCACGGATACGAGGAAGTCTGTTTGTCACTGGACTGTCACTGATATGAGGACTATGCACTGTCACTGGTACGAGGACTATGGATGTCACTGATACGAGGACTAAGGACTGTCACTGATACGAGGAAGTCTGTTTGTCACTGGACTGTCACTGATACGAGGAAGTCTGTTTGTCACTGGACTGTCACTGGTACGAGGACTATGGACTGTCACTGATACGAGGAAGTCTGTTTGTCACTGGACTGTCACTGGTACGAGGACTATGGACTCTCACTGATACGAGGAAGTCTGTTTGTCACTGGACTGTCACTGATATGAGGACTATGGACTGTCACTGATACGAGGAAGTCTGTTTGTCACTGGACTGTCACTGGTACGAGGACTATGGACTGTCACTGATACGAGGAAGTCTGTTTGTCACTGGACTGTCACTGATACGAGGACTATGGACTGTCACTGATACGAGGAAGTCTGTTTGTCACTGGACTGTCACTGATATGAGGACTATGGACTCTCACTGATACGAGGAAGTCTGTTTGTCACTGGACTGTCACTGGTACGAGGAAGTCTGTTTGTCACTGGACTGTCACTGGTACAAGGACTATGGACTCTCACTGATACGAGGAAGTCTGTTTGTCACTGGACTGTCACTGGTACAAGGACTATGGACTCTCACTGATACAAGGAAGTCTGTTTGTCACTGGACTGTCACTGGTACAAGGACTATGCACTCTCACTGATACGAGGAAGTCTGTTTGTCACTGGACTGTCACTGATATGAGGACTATGCACTGTCACTGATATGAGGAAGTCTGTTTGTCACTGGACTGTCACTGATACGAGGACTATGCACTGTCACTGATACGAGGACTATGCACTGTCACTGATACGAGGAAGTCTGTTTGTCACTGGACTGTCACTGATATGAGGACTATGCACTGTCACTGATACGAGGAAGTCTGTTTGTCACTGGACTGTCACTGATACGAGGAAGTCTGTTTGTCACTGGACTGTCACTGATACGAGGACTATGCACTGTCACTGATACGAGGAAGTCTGTTTGTCACTGGACTGTCACTGATACGAGGACTATGCACTGTCACTGATACGAGGAAGTTTGTTTGTCACTGGACTGTCACTGATACGAGGAAGTCTGTTTGTCACTGGACTGTCACTGGTACGAGGACTATGGACTCTCACTGATACGAGGAAGTCTGTTTGTCACTGGACTGTCACTGGTACGAGGACTATGGACTCTCACTGATACGAGGAAGTCTGTTTGTCACTGGACTGTCACTGATATGAGGACTATGCACTGTCACTGATACGAGGAAGTCTGTTTGTCACTGGACTGTCACTGATATGAGGACTATGCACTGTCACTGATACGAGGAAGTCTGTTTGTCACTGGACTGTCACTGATATGAGGACTATGGACTGTCACTGATACGAGGAAGTCTGTTTGTCACTGGACTGTCACTGGTACGAGGACTATGGACTGTCACTGATACGAGGAAGTCTGTTTGTCACTGGACTGTCACTGGTACGAGGACTATGGACTGTCACTGATACGAGGAAGTCTGTTTGTCACTGGACTGTCACTGGTACGAGGGCTATGCACTGTCAC
>NW_021820328.1:15677-46803 GCF_901001135.1 Rhinatrema bivittatum | reverse complement strand
CCAGACCACATGACTGTCTTTGGTCCAGCGACAGAGGTTGCACTGGGCTGCAGCACAACTCCTTTCCATATACTCAGCAGCAGGGGTTGCATCCGCTGCAGACTGTGGGCACCAGGAATAAACACTTTCAGGTGCGGAGGATTTTTCCACCCTGTCCTGTGCCTGAGATGAAGCTCATGTGGTGCATATGAGGCTATTTCATCCACTGCTCCAGCCCCTCCCTATCTAATACTGCTGTCAGGTATGGAGAGGCTGATAATTTTTGGTAAGGGTAAGGTAACATTTTCCATTCAAGTTGTCACTACTCTGCCTTTATGAACCAGAGTGCTATAAATCAAAGAAAAAATAGAGCCCATAGATATGGGAAGGTCAATTTTGTGCTTTCACAGATGTTAGCAAACTTTGGTCTGGATTTTCCTACGGCGCAGAGCTCTTTGAATCACGTGGTAACAGGGGACGGGCGAAGCAGGGGGCGGGCCTGCGAAAGCCGGCAGCGATCGCAGCACCGCGGAGTTATCGCTGCCGGCTTTCGCACCCAATAGCGCCATCGTAAAAGGTGGTGCTATTGGGCGCGCTACTGGCAGCGATAAGGGTTCTTACCTTTTCGCAGCCAGCGATGTTTCCACCGCATCCTCCTCCTCTTCCGGTGCCGACGCTGCCCCGACTCTACCCCGATTTAGCTATCGCATGCGAAAAGTCCCTTTTCGCATGCGATAGGGTTAGAAAATGACCCCCTTTGTATCTTCCTAAAGAAACAGGAAGTAAGAGATTTTCCACGTGTCTCTAGCTGCTCCTTCCCCTGCCCCCATCATTTCCTTGGGAGCAAGGCCACATAAGTGTTTTCAGATCATATATGAGGCTGAGAGAGGACTGAAGTTCGGGCACCTGTTGTTAGCTTCTTGCCCACGCTGATATGCTGTGAGCATGCTCCCTGCACTTCTTCCACCTTTTCTCCAAGGTTGCCCATACCAGAAGTATCATTTTTCCTGTCTGGAAAAGGATAATGAACCTCATGCGTGATGCAATGAAGCTGATGATGTGTTGTGCGCAAGAGAGACGTGAATGGCCAAAAACTCTAAACGGAGGTTCATTTGGCTTTTTTTTTTAAAAAAAAAAAATATAAGATGCAATCTTATTCACAAGCAGCAAATGCAATGGGGTGAATCGAGCTTTAAACGAATCCTTTTGGCTAAAAAAATGAAACTGTAAAAATCATCTCCAGAAGGACACTTTCAATTTTCAAGTCTTTTATAGAAAGTGTACGAGAGCTGCGCATGGGATGGACCTGGCTTGATCTCTTAGTCACAACACTGCAACTCTTCAGCCTTAAACCAAAAAGGATGAACAAACAAAAAAAAAAGCCACCCTTGACCCTTCATTTAAAACTGATCAGGCAGGATCTGCCACAATACTAACAAACAGGAAAAGCACTGACTGTATACCGCTTGTATTAAACAATCCAGAGTTAGAAGAACTGTGGAGAATAATAAAAGATCTACACTCATTCCTACTGGAGAATGAATCAATGAAATATTTCTTGCTCCTGGTTCTAGATTTCCAGCAATAACCTATTCTAAAACAAAAAAATGTTGTTGAGACATAAATCCACAACACTAGTTAAACTAGGGGAGAAAATCACTAAATCTGCTAGACACATAGTGCAAAGCGTTTCAGTAGATATAAGATTTATATATCCCAGGACCTATCTTCACTCACATGGGAAAGATATTCGGCATACAAAATATCATATACACTCTCCTGTATAAATGTGATGCAGATCCTCCAGTGCAGGAAATGCGAATAACTAAAAGGCGGGCTAAGAAATCTGCCTGCCGAAAGTTAACATGGTAGAGGTCCTGTTCCCCCTGAAAATATTTTCAAATTAAAGCCCCTCTTACCTGGCAGAAGGGTAAATGTTGCAGTGAGGCATGGTGGGATTTCCTTTTTTGGGATGTCACCTGCAGATTTTGAACCAAGCCCAAGACACTGGATCTCTGATTGGTGGGAAAGGGGAGGGGGAAGGTGAACTGCTTCCTTTCAAATCCTGGGATAAAAGTCTATATATAGGGAATACCCATTCAACACTCTCCCTTTCTGCCTGTCATCCCCAGCCGGGTCGCATTAGAAAACGTCTTTCTTTGCCCTCCCTCTCACCCACTTGTTGGTTTGTATATGTTCAGCTTGACTGATGCTTCATTTTGTTTTTGTCGCAGTAGTGGGTAAACCCAAGCCCAGACTAACTTTGGATGGAGTATTTGAATATTGTTATGCAAATGAGGATTTGGGGAGAAAGGGGGAAAGGGCTTTAAAACCCCGAATTTGTCATGGGGATGGGCTCACCGGCCATGTTGGAGGGTTTTCCTTGTTGGACTGTGGCAGGGAGTTGGGGGAGTTCAGTAAGAGTAGGCCGCTTTGGAAGTCGGGGTAGGCTGGTGGTGATACCGCTGGGCAGTGGCAGATCACCCCCAAGTGTGGTCTGCAGGTGGAGTTATTAAGATTTAATAAGTATTGTTAATGTTGTGATAATTATGATTGGGTTTGGGATTTGTGTTGTTACAAATAAACTGCGGCCACATTTAACCCAATATGGTATTGATTGTCTTGTTTTGTAATGGGTGTGAAGTTTGGGAAATGGCCAGGGAATCTAGCTTACTGTGCAATTAGATTGTGAAACAGGTCAAGAAAACTAAACATGACAAGCTTTCGGAGATACTAAACCATTCCATCAATGACCTGAAAATCAGAATCCAGAACTATCCAGACTAGGAATTTAACACACACAAATTTAAAATTATCAGACACTTCAAAACAAAACACAGACAGACTCAAAGAATTGATTAGTACAGTTTTTGCTTTCCATATTTTGATTCATTCTTCTCAAACATTAAAGCAAATAAACCGCAACAAAAATGTAATGGATGGTAGGACACCCACGTATGTCCATCTCATATCCCCACCCTGCCACCACCAAGTCTTTAAATTAATTACGACTTTTAAAACAAACATTAATGATGTAATCCAACCAGCAAATTTACTTGGGTGTTCACACAGCATTCTCAGCTCATTTTGTCTGGTCATGATGGAGAGTGTAATGCTTAAAAAGCTGGCCACAAAATGTATTAGGTTAATCCCCAGAAAAAGTTATCCCCTGCAACTTGTTTGCTGACCTCTCTTTCTAAGGCCGGTGCAAAGCATGTTGTATGGAGAAGACTAGCAGAAAACATATCTTACATTAGCAAGTATAGAAGCACAGGGAAACCAGGAACAAATACCCGATTCGTAGGAACTCGTTTTCACTTATTTTATTTTTACCAAGAATTCATCAGTGTTTGTTATAAGAAGAACAAAAATTATATTTACCTGGAAACCAGCAAGCCATTTTTTCCAACTAATTTCTCCCATTTTGTTCTTGTTGCAATAAACACTGATAAATTGCCAGGAAAAACAAAATAAAAACTGCATATGAAGGTCCCCCACCTATTTAGATGCACATCTAGTGGAGGATATTAGCTCCTGGGTTTTGGAGCCTGTGCATTAGCTTGGACAGGTGGTGACAGGGCCAGCATGACCCAAAAGGCAGCAAAGTCATCCCTCGCCGTCTTCTTGCTGCTGTGCCGGATGGCCTTGCATCAGGCTGCCTAGATACATAGCTGCAGGGACTGAGGGTCACCGTGAGGTCCAATGTAATAAAACCCGCACCAAAAATGGTGTCAGTTTTTAGGCCCATTTTTAATAACATACATGTTAAAAACCCGTGGCCCTGCTCAATGCTATAAACAAATGGTTTGCAAATCAACCTTGGAGGTGACTGGGAAAATCACCTTTCAAGAAGAGAAGAATGATAGAGTTATAGACCCGCTTCTGCTGATCACCAAAAGCCTAAAAGAGAACTCAGAATTAGGTTATTTCTTATTATCATCAATTAGATGGAGGCAGTGCATGTAAAGCTACCTCTTATATATTCATTGTGGATATCCTGCAAATCTGGCCAGCTTGTGGCTCTCAAGGACTGGAAATGGCCACCCTGAATTAGATGAACCATATATATTTGTTGTATTCTTTTGTATTCTTGAATCATGGGAATTAAGATTATAAATGTATTCTGTTCTGTATATTGCGTCTGTCTTGGATGTGGAGTGTCTGGGGATAGAAGGGGGAAGTATATGCAGGCTGCCGTCCTAGTGCCTCTCCTTTCTTCATCAAACACTTGAAAAAAAAAAAAGACAGCCATTCTTGGGATAGCAAGATGGTTTTTAAGATCCTGGACATCCTGGGTGCTCTCCCAGAGATCCAGGTCTCCAAACCCAGAGTCTCCAGGTTAAATCTGGAGAGTTCCTAGGTATGCCTCTTGCACCTGCAGCCCAGCTCCTGCTTTGACTGGTACAGCACTATGGTGCCTCACACAAGGCCAAATTTAAGATTTGGGTGCCCATGGGTAGGACTGGAATGTGGCGGCTGGGAGATGTCCCTCTACCTCCAGTCCCTTCTGGAGTCCCAGAGTGCCATAGCAGTGCACCTTCGAAGGAGATTGTTAGAACTGCCTCCTCCTTGGCAGAGTTGCACTCCTCTTTGGCCTGAGTATTTGGCACCTTCAAAATTTGGCACCTATGTTTCCTATGCTTAAATCCAAGCCTGGTCCCACATGGTTCAAAATGGCAGTTGGGACTCAGTCAACATGATAAGAAGATATAGCCCAAGGCATTGCCACTGCTCTCCTCCTCCTGCCGGCTTGAATGAGTGCAGTGAAAAATATTGCCAGGGAAAGAGAGATCAGGAATGGTGGCCAATGGGACTAAGGTCTTCCATTCCCAAGGGTCACATAGGGAGAGAGAGAGTGGAGTAGGTTTTGGCCCCCACTGGCCATATTGGGAGGGAGTATTGCTGGCAGCCAGAGGCACTGATAAGTATTCAATAGACTTGGGGCTCGGATATTGATAATTAATCATGATAAAGCTCTCCTCCCGAAACATGAGAGTAACTGAGATCCACTTATCCTTACAGTGTGCACGAACCATACAGGTAAACACATTGCACTGCAAGAGCCAGGAGTATATACTATACTGCTTGATTTTTACAGGATCGGCGATCTGCTACCAGCCTCTTATCAAGGGACTGTCACAGAAGTCTGGTTCTGTCTGCTCAAGCCTCAACCCCTCTCCCTCTTGTTCCCTACATAAGGCAGGAAAGCAAAGAACATGACAAGACAGAGGAGCTGGATTAGAGAGCAGAGCAGCAACCAGTCGGTAGTGGCAAAACGGGAGATGGAGAAATCACATTAAGGGAAACTGATGAGACGATGGGGTTACAAAAAAAAAAAAAGAGGAAGAGGGAATGCTGGGGAAAGAGGGGCTTATGGAGGAATAAGACAAGAATAAGATGTGGAGAAGGATGAAAAGGAAAGGTAGAAGCAAGCAGGTGCTGATGGAATGAAGAGAGATATGCAGAGGAGAGATAAAGTGACATGAGAGAGAAAGACAGAGAGATGGAGAAAAGAAGAGACCCGAGCCATCCTTAGGCTCAGGCGAGAAGTTAAGGAGGGCCCCCATGTCTTCCCTGTACCAGCTCTCTTCCAGCGCAGGGAAAGCAGCTGAGGCCATTTGTGGCCCAGGTGCAGACCGAGCATGGTGGCAGCAGCCACAGTTTAGTATTATTGCACCAGTCTAAAGATGGCCCTGGAAGGGTCACGTAGAAGAAAAGGCGGACTGGGAAAGGGATTTAAGAGGCAGGCTAGTTAAGCAATGGAAAGGCTGACAGTTGTCACAAAACGATGAACCTTGACTGCTAATAGCAGAGTTACACATTGATGCTGACTTTAAGCCCTGATGAGATCATTGGTGGTACCCTGTGAGCACACATGTTGACGCTTGGTTATGGTTATCCTTTATTTATATGCTGCCTATGCAAAAAGCCCAAGGCGGCTCACAGTGGTAATACATAAAATAATAAAACATACATATGATAAAAAGAAACAAGAGTAAAGACATAGCAATAAAATATAAATACATAACTAAAACCAATCGCAATCAGAGCAGAATGCACCTAACTGTATGATATCTTAAATAAAATGAAGATCCATGCAGCTGGAGGAGAGAGTCTGCTTGGAGTTCCTTCCAGAGAGAGGTCTGCAATAAATGTAAGTGAAGAACTAGTTCCGAGTGGCTCACCTCATGGAGAGCAGCTGCCTTTTTAGGAAGCTTTTGGAGATTTTTTAGGTGACTTTTCTTTTGGTTTTGGGAGGAAGATTATCCCTGCCCACCCTTCCTGCCCAGGAGTGGGGAAAGAGAGTTTTGTTCCCCTGCTGTGTTGCTTTTTGGGACTTTGTTTAAAACTAAATTTTAAAACCTCTTGCTGAATTGCAGTGTTCTTGTGCCCTAAGCTATGAGTCCCAAAATTAGACAACTTCCAAGCAGAAAGATCCAGCTAACAGCTGGGAAGAGAGTTGGGAGCGTAAAAGGATTTCACCTTGAGACCCTCCTACAGGAATCTTTACCCCTGGAAGAGAAAAGGCTGAGAGGATCGGCGTCATTTGAAAACCACCTGTGACCTCAGGTACTTCATTTTCCTTTTTGGAAGGGGGACTGTATTCCACCCTGGAAGCCTTATTCTCCTAACACTGGATGAGAGAATCTATAACACTGAGGGACACTTACACAGATTAAGCTGAATTTGGAGCTGATACTGGACTTGGATGAAACAGTGAGGAAATCTCTCAGGTGTCAGCTTATAGCCAATGAAGAAGTCACACAGTAGATTCTGTGTTGGAACACTCATCCCAGGTGTCCCATCTGATTTATTGGCACTTAAATCCATCAAATTTACCTTCTGAGACAAAACCCCTAACTGTGCCTTGGGCGTTAGAAATTTACCCTTCCCTGCTTCTCAGAGAATCCAGCTTGGGCGTTTTGCACAACTTTGATTGGGCTTAGCCCCAGGACTGAATGTGACCCTCCCACTTTCTCAGCATACACTAGAAGAGGGGCTACAGCATATTTTAAATAACTTTAGGTGATATGGTACTACTATGCTCTCTTTAGCTCTAATCTCCCTCACTGTTTAGCAAATGCTGATTTTGATTTTTGGCATTTAGTTTTGGTGTTGTGTAACTTATTTCTCTTCCTCTCCCCCTGCTCTCCTGAGGTTAACAATCCAAACCAGTTATGAATATAAAGGAAAACCTGTCCCTCACTCTGATTTGGTTGCTTCTTAATAGATAAGCAACATGCAATCTATGTGAGGTCAATATCAGTATTTGCTAGGACTGCATCTCAGATGATCTAAAAACTACAAAGCTTCTGGGCACCATTCTCCTCCCACCCCAAAATAAAATCCTGAAGTCAGTCCTGTTTAACTAATATGTAACTCCAACTTGGGGTACATAAAATGTAACCAAATTAAGTACTGGTGAAGAAAAGCTGAAACCTATTAACTGGCTACTGGGTTCTGGGAAACGGTGGCTGAGCAATTTAAATAGTGGGCCATGCTCGAGGCAATCTCTTTACTGGACAGGGGAATATTCCCCTCCCCCTTGGTTTCCTTCTCTGACTGACACACAGCAACGAATAGCCTTCACCTCAGGCAAACCCAACCCAAAATGTGCTCAGTCCAAACTGAATTGGTGGTTCCAATTTGCCAGCTGTCACGGTTGTGCAGGCTGGCTATGGGATTTCCCCCAGCAGGAGCAGGGCCAGACTCTGGGACAAGGCTCGACTGGATCTTCTGCCTGGACCAGCTACCTCCCCCTCGAGTTGAGCCCTCAGGTTCTAGTAGCCAACTGGAATTAGCTGGAACAGGAAACACAGCTGGTACTAGAGGCATAGCCTGGAGCTGGAGACACCGCTGATACTGAAGACAGGCTGGGCTGGAGACAAGGGCTAGAATCAGAGATAAAGCCTGGAGCAGGAAACACGGATCTTGAAGGCAGGCAGGACTGGAGACATGCAGGGCTAAAGTGGATGCAAAGGCTGGGACTGTAGACAGGGACTGGAATATGAAACAAGGCCTAGGACTGAAGACAAGATTATAATTGGAGACAAGGCTGTGACAACAAGGACTGGACAGGACAGGACAAGACTAGGACTGGATCACAGGAACTAAGAAACACAAACAGATTGTTGCATAGGAGGTTCCCGCCGCGGGCCCTTTAAAGGTTTCACTGATATGCGCGCGCCTAGGGAGGGGCACGGCGCTGCCGGCGGCATCTCTCCGCGAACTCTGCGGAGAGGCCTGGCGGATAGAGGCATCATGGCTGGAGGTCCCGGGAAGTGGAGCAGGGCCGGAGGTGCTGGCGGGAGTCTGAGGTCGGGACCAGCGGTCCACCACCACCAGCAACGAGCAGCTGAAGCCTAAAGCTTGTGTAGAAAGATGAGAGCTTGTGTTACGCTCGCGGGTGGCGAGCGTAACACAAGTGACTTCCCACCGACCCCATTCTCCGATCAGTTGTAGTCAAGATCCTTCCAGGGGCTCTGTCAAGAAGCTAGGCTAGGCCATAAGCCAAGCAGATTATTGAAACATTTATTTCCATGAAGTAAGTGGTATTAACAGGCCTATTACTTGCCTATAGCACTCATACAACCTTCTTGAACAGCTCTGGAAATCCAGTGAACCAACAAAACATACCATAAACCAGCCACAAGCATGTCATACTCCCTAGCTACATTACCTCTATATTCATATGTAATCCCTGGGTTGGAAAACCCAGATAATGAACCCCAAGGCACACAATAAAGTTCAGGCCCTATTTGTAAAACTCTCTAAAGTGTTGATAAATCTGAGGTTCTAGGGTTCCGTGTGTATGTGTGTGGGGAGCTCAGTTTTAATAATTACACTGCCTCTTAAGTCCCTTATAAACAGCACTAATGATCTCCAACAGTCTATAGAAGAAATAAATTGTGCTGAAAACTGAGTGGTTTCCAACTTAACTTTACTGCTGGTTGATAACATGGATGAAAAAGTTTTTTACAGCTTTTTGATAGCAAATCCAATTATTTACAGGTTGAAATTAATAAACTTGTGACCTTACTCTTCCGGTAAAATTCTTAAGAATGTAATAACCAGCTCCTTAATGGTTTAGCTCTTTCACCTTTCCACTGAATCAGATTGAAAAAAAAGGGTAAACTTTCTCCCAGTTTTCCAAATTTGCCTGAAAATTCTTTCCACCTGATAGAAATTTAGTCCAATTACTTAACAGAGTGAAAAGTCCCAATTCTCATACCTTTCTGTAGTCTTCCTAGTAGTACCAAGTTAGCAGTCTCCTCCCATGTGACACTTGAGTCAGATGTGAAAATATTACTGAAAGATACCTTCTTTCTAGCAATGGATGTGAATCCATTCCTCTGCAATGACACAGCTTCTTCCCAGGTTCTTTCTAGGTGAAAGACACCTCTCCCTCAGAATATACAAAAATCAGAGTCCCTGGGCCCTAGGGCTCCTAGTCAGTAAAGACACAGACATCATTCCTAATGTAAAAGGGGTATCAAAAGAGAGAAAATAAGGGGGGAGAAACATCCTTCTCCAGAAATGAAAGGTCTCCAAAACTCTGGACCAAAATTAGGGTTAAGAAACTGTTTCCACTTCATTACCCAGATCTCTGTGAAGAAGACACTCGGAGTTCTTTTCCCAGAAAATTAAACAAAAAAGTGGGACTGTTCAGACAGGGCTGTCCCACAGTAGTGCAACACAAGAAAAATTGTACTAAGAATCCACACCCTAAGATGGTGGCAAGGGTTTATAAAGGCTCAAGAATATACCATCTCTTTCTCCCACAAGCGGGAGCTCAGACCACAACCTCTATTCACTAAATCTCTCTCTATCTCCCCATGATCTTGGTTCACTCCTTCTGGCAAAGAAACCAAGGGTTCCTTAAACATGTATAGTCTACAGGTGACATCTCTTCATAGCACTACTACTATTGCTGCTACTACTATTTATCATTCCTAAAGCCCCCAGTCTACTTTTGCATGCTCACACACAAAACATCTACCTACAGTGTCCACTGGAAGGGACTTATAAAGGAAGAAATTATAACTCCTAAGTTAATTTTCTAAATTATTTTCAACAAAACTCATGGGATCTTTGTGAGCCCAACCCTGGATGCATACAGCTCCTAGTACCTTGACAAGTCAGACAAAGATAGTAACTGTATAAGACAGTTGCATAATAATCAAAGTCCATCGTTGTTGTGAGCGCAATATATATAGCAAGATCTCCACACAACAAGAATCCCGAAGAGTTACAAGATTCATAATGGAGCTATAATGCTACAGGGTTTGTGAAACAGCACAGAAAAAAGATGGAACAAGGACCAACAGTCGAGGGCTAAAAGATGATCAGTCAAGGTGGTTGCTTGAGGCTTGGCTCACTCCTGAAGTGACTCAATGAGAGAGAGAGAGAGAGAGAGAGAGACTGAGTAGCACTGATTTAACAAGAGCCCAGTCAATCCCTGCAAAACCTCCTGAAGCAACAACGTTATTATCATGATTTCTACAGCGCATACCGGACGTACGCAGCGCTGTTCAGATTCAGATACGTGGATAGTCTTTACTCCTGGGGAATTTACAATCTAATCAAGACAGACAAACTGAACACAACAAAAAGAAACAATTACAAGGCTTTGAGTTCCCAGTAATTTATTTGTCCAATAAATAAAGAGTCTTCCTTCAACCAAGTTAATGTACTAAACTACAGCAGATTGCAGATACTCAAAAATAATGCACATTTTACATCATCATATGTTACTAGTGGTTATTCTACTATTGGCAGGACACGAAACATTGCATGTGTGAGACATTTGGAAATTAAAAATGTTTCTATGCCAACAAGCAACTTCAGACTGATCTCTTCCTGTTTTCCCTTCCAGAGGACAGTGTCTCAAAAAACACAGAAAAAAGTTGCAGCATTGAAACAAGCACCATAATCATTCAAATATATTCAAATACACCCCACCTACACCTGACAAGGTGATTTGGCTACTTGGCATGAACAAGCTGTTCAATTTTTATTTATGTATTTTTTTTTAACAACCATCTCTAATAAACATTTATCAGAAGTGAGGAGACCCTGGTGACTTTCAAGTTAGTAACAGCTGCGAGATATGTTACCTTGTATGGGATGAAGCAAAGTTTAACAATTCTGCCTGTCCAAACTAGTGCAAAATGACATCTTTCATACCATAAGAGGCATCACTTACACTTACTGTCTTGATAGAAATCATCTCAGTGTTCATATTTCAAAGCAATATAGCTATATATACTCTCCCCTATTTTACAGTGCCTCCCAACTTACCTTAGCCTAGTGACTGCAGCACAGTCTCCAGCCGGAGGTCATGCATCACCACTCCTTCCTGATTCCTGCAATCATGGATCCTAAATCCAGCCACTAGGGGGTCAATACTGTGCGATGACTAGGTCTGTCCACCAGGGGTTGCAAACATTGCCTCCTCAGCACACCAGCCCTAGTCAACCCAGGGAGCTGAAGATCTGAGCTGGGAGCTGAAGAGGGTCTGGCAGCTTTATACGTTTTGGAGGCCTTTATATTTATTTATATTCTGCTTTTCGGCACTTCAAGGATCACATTCAGGTACATGAGGTATTTCCCTTTCCTCAGAGAGTTGGTGGCCCTTCCATGTTCAGGGCTTCCAGCCCAATCAAAAGTTGACTTCTCACGCACATATTTATTTATTTATTTATTTATCTATTTATTTATTTATTTATTTGTAGATTTTTATATACCGTTGTTTGGTACTGGCTTTCACAACAGTTTACAGGTATAACAACAATACATATAAAGGCTTACAGGTGTAACGATAGAACATATAGTGGATTACAATCTGTGATCAATACAGTGGTTTATAGTTAAAAACATTGGAGTTTACAAATTGTGGAAATAGCAATAAAACAAACAGTAAATAATAATGAAAAAGGTAATATAAAATATAAAATGTTATGCAATTACTATAAAAATATGATTGTGTGAATGCATCAGGGAAGGTGAGGTGAAAGAGAAATTAAGCGGAGACTAGATTAATTTGCTTTCCTGGTTAATTAAGGGAAAAGGGGATCGGATCTTCAAGAAACAAAAGATCACTAAGAGCTATTGAACTTATTTACTGTATACAGTTTGTTCTGGTTTGTTCGAAGGACTGAGGCTGGAGAGTTTGTTAGGTGGTAATTGTGTTTGTGCAGTTTATCCTATGCCGTCTCTATAGGTTTGTTGGAACAGCCAAGTTTTGAGGAGTTTTTTAAACTGTTTTATATTGCTCTGCAGCCTTACGTTTTCGGGTAGAGTATTCCATGGGGTCGGGCCAGCCATTGAGATCGCTCTCTCCCGTACCAAAGTGAGTTTGTCTGCTGCTATTGTGGGGACTGCTAAGGCCTTATTTGCTGATCTCGTGTTACGCCGTGGTGTGTGTAACTGGATTACATCATTTAGCCATTCGACTTCCTTCCCATATATTGTTTTGTGGAGAATGGAGAGTACTTTGAACTCTATCCATTTGTCAATGGGAAGCAAGTGAAGTGCTTTTAAGATGGGGGTGATGTGTTCCGTTTTTTAATGACCAGTAAGGATTCTAGCTGCTGCGTTCTGTAAAATTTGGAGCGGGCGAGTAGTTGATTTGGGTAGGCCTAAAAGCAGAGAGTTACAGTAATCAAAGCTTGTAAAGATCAGGGATTGTAGTATGGTTCTAAAGTCAGTTTGGTTTAGCAGTGGTTTTAATCGTTTAAGTATTAAAAGCTTGTTGAAGCCTTCTTTGATCTTTGTGGATATGTGTTTTTTGAGATTTAATTCTGGATCTATCCGTATACCAAGATCCTTCACTTTGTCACTTAGTTTGATGATAGTATTGTTGATTTGCATGATGTTGTCTGTGTTGAGTGTCAACGTTTTTCTTTGAAGGAGTATGCATTCTGTCTTGTCCATGTTGAGACAGAGTCTCATTTGGTTTAGGAGGCTTTTTATGTCATTGAGATATGTGGTTGAGAGTTTGAATGCTTTCTCTAGTGTGCCTGTCTCCGGTATGATTAGTTGGATGTCATCAGCATAAATGAAGTATGTGATGCCAAGACCAGAAAGGAGCTGATATAATGGGAGGAGATAGATATTAAACAGTGTGGCTGATAAGGCTGAGCCTTGTGGGACTCCGGTTTCTAGCGGTATTGACTCTGATTTGGAATTATTAATATTTACTTGAAATGATCTGTTATGGAGAAAGGATGTGAACCAGTCTAATGTTGTCCCAACCAGGCCTATTTCAGCTAATGTGTGTATCAGACATTTATGGTCAACCATGTCGAAGGCGGCGGATAGATCTAGCAATATGAGGAGGTAATGTTGGCCATTATCGAAGCCTCTTATAGTCGTATCTGATAGGGCGAAGAGTAAGGTTTATGTGCTGTAGTGTTTCCGGAAACCATGTTGCACTGGGTATAGTATGTTATTCTGTTCTAAATGCTCATTGAGTTGTTTAAGTACTACCTTTTCGGTTAGTTTGGCGAGAAGGGATAGATTTGAGATGGGTCGATAATTATTAAGATCTGTAGGATCTAGATTCTTTTTTTTTTTTTTTAAATGGGTTTGATTATAGCGATTTTTAGAGTGTCTGGTAATGCACCTTCTTCTAAAGATTTGTTTATGATGTTTGTGATAACTGGGGTGATGGTATGTGATATTTCTTTTAGGGTGTGAATTGGGATTTTATCGAGATCATGGTAGGCAGGGTTTAGGGATTTAATTAGGCCTTCAATTTCTGTGGTTGAGATGGATTCAAAGGTGGATCATGGAGTTACATCTTCTCATCATTCTTGGGCTGATGCAATAAAGTATGCTCAGCCTAGCACACAGGTTTACACAAGTTTGAAGGTGCATTCTGGACTCACTAGACTAGCCCCTGATGCAATAAGGAAATTAACACGTCCAAAACGCGTGCCCAAACAAATGCATAGCCGATAGCGCCCAACACATGTAAATTCCATATAGATGAGGCTATTAGCTATTACCCCTCGATGCAGAAAATTGCCAGACCCCCAACACACATTTTTTAATGTGGAAAATTTAACTCCAGCCCTTGAGGTGGGGTAAAGTCAATCTGCGAGTAAAGGGCTCATGAGAAATTTAAAAATACTGTCCTCTGTGGTTCCTTCCTACTTAGTATCACTGGTACACTTAAATTTACTGATTGCAGTGTTGAAAAATAAATGTATATTAGCTTAATTTAAAAAAAATATTCTTCTGGATGCATAATTTAGATGCCCATAGCAAGGAATGCTTAGCTATGGACGTCTTCAGCAACCTCAGCAAAATCGGCCAGAAGAAGTGGGATAAAAACAGACGCTCATATTGAGCTTCCATTGCAGGTGTGGGCACCCAATGCATTTGAGCGCTAAGGATGCACAATTCTCCCTTAGCACGTCCTTTTTTAAGCAGTCTCTCATTTGAATACTGCAACGGGGGTCCAGGGGAAATTGCTGTGCGCACGTTAGGAAAACAGGCACTCAATTCGAGCGCCCTTTTATAATGCGCATCTTACTGCATCAGCCCCTGTATGTCATGAGAACAGAAAGGAAGTAGGGATTCAAGGCAGAGGCCACGGTGCCCCTTCATTTGCAGCCTGCAGGTCCTGTTCTCCTTTATAATCATAGCAATGACCCTCCAACTATGGCACACTTCACACCGTGATGAAATGCTCCTTTTTACTGGGCCACAGAGCTCAGTAGTCAGTTCCCAGCCCCAGACAGTCCAAGGAATGGGTGCTGGATCTAGGAATTGCACTCAGGTCCCTTGCCAAGGAAAGCTATTGTGCTAAAATCACAACAGATGCTTTTGCGGTAAGTACCACAATTGTTGCAATTCCTACCTACAACCACTAACACTGGAGTGGAGAGAGAGAGAGAGAGAAATTAGATTTGTACAATGTTCTCTCAACCTAGCTTGATGTTACCCAGGTAGAGCGTACATCAAGCTAGGTTGATAGAACTTTGTACAAATGTCATCTTTGTGTGTTTCCTCACTCCGAAGGACATCAATCTTCACAAGAGTGTACTGTTCTGTTCGTACGTCTCACACTGAATGTCAAAGTGGCCCCTAACCCTTACACTACTACTTAAACCTCACCTCCAGTTACTAGATGGGCCTCTAACAACTAGAATGCCCCTCTCTCTCTCTCTCTCCCTCTCCTTTATAAAGCCAGCCCATGCAGCAGGACAATAAGTTTCACACCCATACAGAAGAGATGGGTCTCAGCCATTCTAGAACTCAGGGAAGCTCAAACACCTTTATCGTAAACTTCCACTCAGAGATAAAATCAAGTGCACATTATCTCATGAGCAAAATACACCCAGCATTTCTCTGTCAATGGAGCCTTGATTCTACATTTTTCAGTATCTCAAGCACACTAAATATTTTCTGTCTACCTAAGTGAAGTAGAACCTAGGCAACAGTTGACCTTCATTGCTGCACAGATTTAATCCCCCTGCTTTCCCATCTTTGTAATGTAATCATATCCTTGATGGAGCCGAGTGGCAGGGCATTGACCCCCCCTCACTATCATATCATATAGATTCTCAGTCTCAGCCCAAACGCTAAGGAGGGGATCATCCTCAGCCCATGGCTCAAATCTCACACTTAAGTTTCGGCTAAAAGGCCAAGAAACACAAGTTTGTGCTTTCAACTTTTCAATACTACTGGAGAGCCGACCTTCCATTTGTGTAACCCTAAAGTCATTCAATAATAGTAATTCCAGTTCGGAAATTATACATCCAAGAATGCTCTCCTGTGCACCCTCATTTTGCTCAGGATTCACAAGTTCACCTGCATGCCTTTGCCATCAAAGTTCACTCTTGAGTTAGATCAACAGAAGACATGAGTTGAGAAAAACACCACTATATGACCTGTTGCAGAACCAGTCCTTCCTGATCAGGAAACCCCAGTGAGGTAACAGAACAAGAATCACAAATATAACCTGGCATTCTGGGCAGAGCTTCATACTGCTGAAAATCATGTACTATTATTTTTGGGCTGCTCACAAAAGCACGATTAATTGCTGGGTTGGGCAATGCCTGACCACTAATGAACTAACAGGGCTTTGCCTTAGTTCCTCCAGGTGGCCTATAATGTGCTAAAAATGCTCACCCCATGTTTGGTGCCTCTCCACAACCTCCTGTGAGCATCTTCTGTCATCTGCTGATTTCTTGCAGCATTAAGGCCTCCATTCTTTCAGCTTCAGAGGCTTATTAGAAATAAATAAATCATGTACAAGAGAAAGAGTTGACTATCCAACAAGATTTGGCTGAGAAAAAAAAAATCTCTCAAAATCTTAGCCGTTTTCCACAGGTCAGGACTTTTGCAGAATTTTTGTCAACATTGTTTAACCTGAATGCTAAAATCAGATATGCAAGGCATTAGGTGCTTGCGCTGTCAGAAAGATACAGTCGTTGGTCACATGCATATTTTGATTGGACATACAGTTAAAACTGTAAACCTATAATCATGACAGAGGATTTTGTGGAATGCTTCACCACACAGCAGATGCATCCCAGGCAAAAAGTCTACCAAGAAGCCCATTGCTCTCTTAGAGGAAGTCTTCATTCAATCTCCAGACCATGCGCTCACTATGTAACTTGTAAAAAATAAAGGGCTAAGGGAGCAATGGAAGTTTATAGTCTACAAGTTATCGGAAATATAACTATATTGACAAGAACAAAATTATAACCAAAATAGACTGCAAATGGCTGCCCTCCCTTTTTTTTTTTGTTAATATTTTGTGATTCCTATAAGAGATATTTTAAAATCAAATTACAATGAAACGAAAATTCAGTTTCGGGTCCCTTAGTGTCCTAGGCACAGCTGCTAAATCACTCTGTGCTAAATAAAAACACTACACCCTTATTAATGATAGGGTTGCTTTTCTGGCAGTTGCTGTTTTTCCTTAAACACTACAGCTCCAAAGTAAGGCACTGTTATAAAAACACACAAATAAGGAGAAAAATGCAATTCAGATATAGTTTTAAACTCCAAAATGCTCCACTTACTTTCAAAACAAAATGCAGGCCGCACGGATAGCAAAATACATGAATTGAAAGAAAGTCACTATTTAAAACCTTACTACAGCACTGACAGTTTGCAGCTAAACTCTTGGAAAACAAAAATTTCCATGCTCAAGGCAAAATTTTACCAGCCTGTATGCTAAATTCCACCTTGGCTTTTAATGGCTAGAGCTTTTAGCTGAGAGAAATGCTGAAGGTGCGCCCACAAATGGAAACTTGAATCGGTAAAACTAGACTGACTTTATTTTCTTGCACTGGTTGCGGGCTCGAGAGAAAAGAAACACGCATAACCCATATCTTATCTGGAGATTACAGCCACAAGGCACTGTTTGAGAAGGAAACGGGGGTAAACAGGCTAGTGATTTTCCTGGATTGCTACAGTAATTATTTGTAGCTAGAAATAACGCTTCAGAATAAGTGCCGCCACCTCGCCATGCCGGACTTTCAAAAGCAATCCCTGGATGTAATGCGAAGTACTGGGAGATATGCGTGAGCGGTCTATAACTGGACAGGCATTGTTTTTTTTTTTTACTAGAAAGTGCCTCAGCTGCCCTGTCTTGACTGGCACACTTGTTAAAACTGCAGCACCGATCTATTGCAGGCAGCAGCGGTCCTTTTTATTATGCTTCATATTTAAACGATTCGAATTGTATTTGATTTTTTTTTTTAAGTTGGACAAAACAACTGGTGAAAGATCGGGAAAAGCAATTTAGCAGAAGATTTCAAGTGCACTTTTTTTTTCGCGCCCCCTGGAAATATACGCTGCTCTGAGTATTAAAAACAAGCAAACCACCACCACCACCACTAAAAGTGGAGCGATCAAGGAAAAAGGTAAGCTTACCTGTTGATTTTCTGGGCGAATGCCCTTCTCTCTGCACTGGACAAGGAGGCCATAGGGAGGGGAGGGGATGGTGGCAGCCGATTGTGTGCAGAGAGGGCACGCTCTGACGGTGAGCTCTAACCGAGCCCGGGCTGTCAGCAATTCCGGGCAGAAACTTCCGCATTTTCACCTTCCCAGCAAGGGGGAGGGCCTGGCCGGCGCCGCTGTTGACAGCTCACTGCTCTCGCCACGAGGGCCTGGCTCGTGGCTGACAAACCCGGCCGGCCCCGCGCGCTCGCAGCCTCCCTCCGGGGGGGGGGCTCGGTGGGCTGCGTTCAGACCCACGTGCCGGACCCGTGGCAGCCCCGTCTCAGGGCGGAGGATATTCGGCCCGCCGTGACAGATAACGGATAACGAAAGAAAAAGGGCAAAACAATACGGTGGAACTGGCTGACTTCCTAATTTGTGTTTTCATTTACAGACTTATTGTTCGGACTTCCTAAAGCAAGAAAGACTCTATAAAAGGTGCATGGTCTATTTTTCTGTACTTCCAAAAAATGTAAATTCAGCCGAGACCCTGCTCGCCCGTTTCCACAGGATGATGATGAATGAGCAATTAGCTTCCTTTCGAATGTGCATCTGAAACGACCTCAAACCCGCTTCCTGCCTCTCTAAAATCTGGTGGCATTTACGGGACAGCCCGAGTGTGCTTTGCAAACTTCAGCAAGAACGGAAAACCCGTAAGCATTGCCAAACTGGGTCAGACCTCCATAATCCAGCCGTCTCTTGACAGTGACACGCAGCGGGTCTTTGCAGGAAGTGTAGGAGAAACAGGGCGGCAGACTTGCAGGCAGGTTACAGCAGGCTGCTGCCTTCCCTCCATCATTGTTCAGCATGCTGCCTTTACCTTCAGCAGCCTCCACCTTGGACTATGAACTTCATCTGTTGGTAGCCTCTTTTCATCAATAGTAGTAAATAGTAAATACTGGATGCTGGGTGGGATTTAAGTCTGGCTTGAGGCCAGCCAGCAGGTTAAAACCAAAGATGAACCTTTTTCATTTTTCATCTGGCAATTTCCTCCTGGTCCTTTGTACTTCCAGCTCAGTCTTAAATAGGGCTAAGTGTTAATTCGAAACTACCTAGGGATTTCTCTCCTTTTTATATCAAAATCCCCCACTCTCAGCATACCTAGTTATTGCAGTGATGGTCCTGGGTCAGGGGCATGCTCTAGGCCACCTTCTCGAACCTTGCAATTATGGGGCCTGAATTTGACCACCGGGTGATGAACATGAGTCATATACCCCCCCCCCCCCCGGGGGTTGTGAATGCTGCCTCTGCAGCATCTCAGCCCCCAACTCACGTATTGAGCCAGGGACCTTCTGCAGGGCCCTGAGACACCAAACCAGCTCCAAGAATGACTTCTTCAGCGTCCTTTGAACTTTAGCCTACCCTGCTTGACAGTCCTGCTTCTAGCAGTGGGTTTTGTCTGCTGGTTGCTCACCCCAGCCCTCTAACAGGCTGATGCAATATCATTGCGTAAAAAGCATGCATCCAAACTGGGCGCACGTTTATTGAACACACACACACACACATCCACCTCTCCCGGGCGCTCGATACAATAGGCAAATGAGCTGTCGCGCAATGGATAATTTGTGCGTCCCGAGCACTCTGCATTGGGCGCCCGGGAGAGTGGCTGTGCGTCCACATCAGCTTGGCCAGAGCTCTCTCCCCACCCCCCAGCAGCACTGTTCCTGATTAGTCCTTTTTACTGAGACTCGTCAGTGAAAGGACCAATCCCCTTTCAGGACAGCCTTCTAACATGTGACAGTGAATGGATCAATTGGCAGAAAATGAAGGAGTGAATAAATTAATATTCAGTGCTTGACACTTAATTTTAATTTATTCACTCCTTCAAACAGACCAGAAATTGGGAATGTTGCGTTTTGTGGTTCCTCCTACTGTATCGCAATGATGCTAATAGGAGGAACCACAGAAAGCAGGATTTTTTTTTTTTTGTTGTTGAGCCCTTGAGCATGGCATAATTCTGCTTTCTGTGGTTCCTCCTCTTTAGTATCGTGACAATACTAATAGGAGAAATCACAGAAAGGAGGAATTTGGGGAGCCCTTGAGTGCAGCATGCTTTAATGCAGGGGTCGGGAACCCATGGCTCGCGAGCCAGATATGGCTCTTTTGAGGGCTGCATCTGGCTCGCAGACAAGTGTCGCCACACTTTCCCGCTGACCCAGCTGCTCCCTGGTCCTCCTCCGCCCGGGCGGAACGCGGCAGGACAGCTGGAGTCAGCGGCACCGGCGTGCTCTCTTCTTCCCGCCCCCCCCCCCCCCCCGCGGCCCGGAAGAGGAAGTGGAGAGTATCGGGTGCCTGCGCGGCAAGAAGAGGCCACGCTAGTGCGCTCGGCATCGGCCCGAACACATGCTCGCATCGGCAAACACATGCTCGCTCATTCACACTCTCTCTCCCCCACCCCGGGAACTCGCGGCAGCAGCAGCCTCCTCCCAACACTAACCTCTTCATTTTCAGCCCAGGCAGAGTCCCATCGGCCGCGGTTGAACCTCTTCATTTTCCTCCGAGCCGCGCTGCAGTCTTCTTTTCTTCGGGCCGATGCCGAGCGCACTAGCGTGGCCTCTTCTTGCTGCGCAGGCACCCGATACTCTCCACTTCCTCTTCCGGGCCGCGGGGTGGGGGGGGGCTGTGTGTGTGTGAGTGAGAGATTGCATGTATGTGAATGATTGAGAGCTTGTACATGTGAAAGAGAGTATGTGTGTGATTGAGAGCCTGCCTGTGAGAGAGAGAGAGCATGAATGTAAGTTTACCATTGGGAACCTGTATGTGTAAGTTTGTGATTGAAAACCTGTTTGTGTGAAAGAGTATGTGTGTATGATTGAGATCCTTTGTGTGTGAGAGAAATCATGTGTATGTATGATTAAGAGCCTGTGTGTATAAGTAAGAGAGAGATCATGTGTGTCTGTGTGTGATTGAGAGCTGGATTAGGTGATGGAGCATGCGAGTATGTGATTGAGAGCCTGTGTTTAAATGAGAGAGAGAGACCATGTGTGTCTGTGTGTGATTGAGAGCTGATTTAGGTGAGGGAGCATGTGAGTATGTGATTGAGAGCCTGTGTTTAAATGAGAGAGAGAGACCATGTGTGTCTGTGTGTGATTGAGAGCTGATTTAGGTGAGGGAGCATGTGAGTATGTGATTAAGAGCCTGTGTGTAAATGAGAGAAAGAGAGGACATGTTTGTAAGCATGTGAATGAGAGTCTGTGTGTGAGAGAAAAAGACAGCACGTATGTGTGTGATTGAAAGCCTGTGTGTGTGTGTGTAAGCGTGAAAAGATAGACAGCATGTGTGTAAATGTGTAATTAAGAGCCTATATAAGTGAGAGAGAAAAAACATGTGTATATGTGAGGACTAAGTGCATGTGTGTATAGGTGTGTCATTGAGAGCCAGTGTGAGAGAGAGCGCTGGTATGTGACTGAGAGAGAAGAAAGTTCCAAGCAAACCACCCCGCCTCCTGCTAATTCAGAACAATCTCAGGACACCTGGATATCAAACGTTCCCAGGTATGCAGAGCAAAAAAAATTTTATATCCTTATTATTTTTCATTACTGGGTCTTTGTGTCTGCTATTTTTGAAATATTTTGTTGGTATCTGGAAATGTTTTATATAAGTTTTTAATTATTGGATATTCCACTCATCAGCTGTTTCGAAATATGTTATTTTTGTTAGTACAGTTTTACTGCTGATGATTTTATATTTCTTGATTTGTTTTATAAGGATGGGTGATGTTTCTTTTTTTCCTTTGTTACACTGCATTCAGAGACTCTGGCTTGTTGCAGTTTCCAATTCATTTTTTTCTGCATGCTTCTTGTTATGCGTTTTGGTCTCTTTATTCTATGTTAGGTGAGGGACAGCACGTGATTCAGGTGAGGTTTTCTGCTGGCGTGTAGTTTCTGTGTAGGACTCTATAGCAGCCTGACTTGGTCCGTTTTCCTAATAGGAGATGTATTGGTGTCTTAAGGCCTGGTGTAATATTTTCAGAGACTTATTTTACTTTAAAAGTGTGATCTTACATAAAATGCACACATTTACTTGTATTTAGTTTTAAACATATTGTATGGCTCTCATGGAATTACATTTTAAAATATGTGGCGTTTATGGCTCTCTCAGCCAAAAAGGTTCCTGACCCCTGCTTTAATGTCTGCTCCTGGGCAGGTGTTAAATTTGTCACATTAAAATGGGCCCCTTGGCCTTGTGGCAATTTTTGGCATTGCAGGGTAATAGCTAATAGCCTCATCTACATGGAATTTGCATATGATGAGCTCGATTGGAAACATATATTGGATGTGCTGATTCCATACTGCATCCGGTGTAAGTCTAGCGCGTCCAAAATGCGCATCCAACCATGTGTTAAGCGGCGCACAGTGCAATTCAGTCCTTGTTGGTTGTTGCCTGGATATAAATCCACTTTTCTTCATTCTCCTCTGTAAATTACAAAAGGACAGTTTAAGAGGCTGTGAGTCTGGGGGCATATAGGCCCTAGAAGCTTTGCTATTTTCAGTGCTCTGAGATGCAGTCTGAACACATTGGTCTTGCCTATCATATCTAGAAAAGTCCAGAAGCTGAGTTGGCAAAGCATGAACCTCCTTTTTCCCCTTCTCCTGCTCTTATTTTTCCCTTTCCTTCCTTCTTCCCTACTCTATCTTCTCCTCCTATTCTCCCCTCCCATCCTTAGCTCTGTTTGCCACTGTTCTCAGTCTGACAGTTTGAATTATTAGCTTCAAGCAGAATGGAAAATGACAGGAGAGAAGGAAAATTTACATTGAATGCAAACTTATCCCTCACTTTCCAAAAATCCACCAAAATAAAAATATCATTTGCTAAACAGTGCAGAAAAGAGAGTTAATCAGTACAGTGTCAGATATCTGTTATCTACTTTTTCTTTTTTTTAAATAATTTTTATTCAGCAAAGTGCACAAAACATATGATGACATATGACAATATCAATAAACTGCAAGTTATAAGCTAAAGTACAATGTAAAATAATACCAATCAATATCAAAATACCCTAAGTGCACTTAACCGCCCTTTTCTGTTAACCCCCCATTCATATCTCCCCCATTCACATAACCTTCCATCCACATCCACTAAACCACATTAATATGCCCACATCCAAACTCAAGCTGCTTTGGGGAAGGCGTGGGAGAGGGGCTGGTCCGTCCGTGTGCAACGCACTGCTCCACTCTCTCTCTACGCCTGCCTCCCCCCTTTCTCTTGCAGAGAACGCCATTTAAGAACAACATCCATTCCTCTTTCAAACCTTCTCCATCCCCTCACGCAAGCTACGTAGGAGGTAATTATCCTGAAGAAACGTAGCTTCCTCTTACTTACATACATTAAGGTTGTAATGAACAGCTTTCTAGCATCAAAGCAAAGGGATAGTTTAAGACATGCTTCTGAATTCCAAAACAGAAATTCTGTCATCCACTCAATGATGGCCACCTCAGGATCCTTTCACCAGTGGGACCGAAAGGCGCGCGCCAGCTGGTGCAAGACCCCTGGCTAAGTTTGTGGCCCTTAGACCTTGTAGCTAATTTTCCAAAGTGGAAACTACCCATGTAATCTTCTCTTTGAAAACTACCACAACCTCCTTTTACTCTGAGTGGCTGAATGAGGCAAAATGCCACCTCCTGTATTTCCTCTTCAGAGCTGTCCCCAACCCTTTTTGCTGCTGCTATTCTAGATGAGCATAGCTACACATCCTGAGGAATGGAGGGACAGATTTCTGTCAGGCTGTTTTAGCCAGGTACATACCTGATTGCACAGATTTGGGCCTTTCAAAATGCAGCTCTCCTCATAAAGCAGGCTCCACTGAGATTTGAACTCAGATTCCTGGATTCAAAGACCAGAGTGCTAACCATTACACCATGGAACCACCACATGTGCCCTGCTGCAGCCTGCCCACCCCACCCCCACCTCTCGCTTTCCGCCCTTTCAAAACAATTAGCCCTCCTTTCTTAAAGGCACCAGGCAACTGCAATCTCATTTTGCAGCTATTCCTTAAGCTTCCTACTCTTCTTCAGTATGGAAGTCTGGACAAGGGAAGCCAGCAAGAGGATTTGTTGGCATGAAGGAGCGGAAAGGCAACAGGTTTCTGTGAGATTTGACTCGGATTGCCATTATACCGTGGAACCACGACATGGGCACCTCCTCTTAAGATGATTAGCGCTCTCATGTCTTGTAGGTACCATAAGGACATAAGATATGCCATACTGAGTCAGGCCAAGGGTCCATCAAAGCCCAGTATCCTGTTTCCGATAATTGCCAATCCAAGTCACAAGTACCCAAACATGAAATAGATCCCATGCTACTAATGCCGTCAAGAAGCAGTGGCTAATTTTGGACTTCTCCACGCATCTGCAATCTCATTTTACTACTATTCCCTAAGCTTTCTGCTATTCTTCAGCATGGAATGCTGGACAAGGAATGTCAGCAGAAGGATTTCTGGGCATCGAGGAGAGAAAAAGCAACAGGTTCCACTCGGATCGCTGGATTCAGAGTCCAGAGTGCTAGCCATTACACCATGGAACCACTCTCTTGCCTGCTTCCTTGAATAGTGCCGTGGTGCATGTTACGTAAGGGCTAGCTACAAACAAGTTGCTCTTACGGTTATTTACACTTCTAGCATGCCAATCAACACCTGCCTTACTCTAAAGCATTTGCTGAATACACCCCTAGCCTGAAAAAGGATTTCTTAACTAATCTCTCAGTCTTTTCTTACTAAGGACGAAGACCAAAGGCGTCATCATCATCCTAGGTGAACTATGAAAAGTTATGCCGAGACCCGGGATTGAACCAGGGACCTTTAGATCTTCAGTCTAACGCTCTCCCAACTGAGCTATCTCGGCTGCTTTGGGGAAGGCGTGGGAGAGGCGCCCGTCCGTCCGCGTGCAACGCACTGCTCCACTCTCTCTCTACGCCTGCCTCCCCCCTTTCTCTTGCAGAGAACGCCATTTAAGAACAACATCCATTCCTCTTTCAAACCTTCTCCATCCCCTCACGCAAGCTACGTAGGAGGTAATTATCCTGAAGAAACGTAGCTTCCTCTTACTTACATACATTAAGGTTGTAATGAACAGCTTTCTAGCATCAAAGCAAAGGGATAGTTTAAGACATGCTTCTGAATTCCAAAACAGAAATTCTGTCATCCACTCAATGATGGCCACCTCAGGATCCTTTCACCAGTGGGACCGAAAGGCGCGCGCCAGCTGGTGCAAGACCCCTGGCTAAGTTTGTGGCCCTTAGACCTTGTAGCTAATTTTCCAAAGTGGAAACTACCCATGTAATCTTCTCTTTGAAAACTACCACAACCTCCTTTTACTCTGAGTGGCTGAATGAGGCAAAATGCCACCTCCTGTATTTCCTCTTCAGAGCTGTCCCCAACCCTTTTTGCTGCTGCTATTCTAGATGAGCATAGCTACACATCCTGAGGAATGGAGGGACAGATTTCTGTCAGGCTGTTTTAGCCAGGTACATACCTGATTGCACAGATTTGGGCCTTTCAAAATGCAGCTCTCCTCATAAAGCAGGCTCCACTGAGATTTGAACTCAGATTCCTGGATTCAAAGACCAGAGTGCTAACCATTACACCATGGAACCACCACATGTGCCCTGCTGCCGCCTGCCCCCACCTCTCACTTTCCGCCCTTTCAAAACAATTAGCCCTCCTTTCTTAAAGGCACCAGGCAACTGCAATCTCATTTTGCAGCTATTCCCTAAGCTTCCTACTCTTCTTCAGTATGGAAGTCTGGACAAGGGAAGCCAGCAAGAGGATTTGTTGGCATGAAGGAGCGGAAAGGCAACAGGTTTCTGTGAGATTTGACTCGGATTGCCATTGTACCGTGGAACCACGACATGGGCACCTCCTCTTAAGATGATTAGCGCTCTCATGTCTTGTAGGTACCATAAGGACATAAGATATGCCATACTGAGTCAGGCCAAGGGTCCATCAAAGCCCAGTATCCTGTTTCCGATAATTGCCAATCCAAGTCACAAGTACCCAAACATGAAATAGATCCCATGCTACTAATGCCGTCAAGAAGCAGTGGCTAATTTTGGACTTCTCCACGCATCTGCAATCTCATTTTACTACTATTCCCTAAGCTTTCTGCTATTCTTCAGCATGGAATGCTGGACAAGGAATGTCAGCAGAAGGATTTCTGGGCATCGAGGAGAGAAAAAGCAACAGGTTCCACCGAGATTTGAACTCGGATCGCTGGATTCAGAGTCCAGAGTGCTAGCCATTACACCATGGAACCACTCTCTTGCCTGCTTCCTTGAATAGTGCCGTGGTGCATGTTACGTAAGGGCTAGCTACAAACAAGTTGCTCTTACGGTTATTTACACTTCTAGCATGCCAATCAACACCTGCCTTACTCTAAAGCATTTGCTGAATACACCCCTAGCCTGAAAAAGGATTTCTTAACTAATCTCTCAGTCTTTTCTTACTAAGGACGAAGACCAAAGGCGTCATCATCATCCTAGGTGAACTATGAAAAGTTATGCCGAGACCCGGGATTGAACCAGGGACCTTTAGATCTTCAGTCTAACGCTCTCCCAACTGAGCTATCTCGGCTGCTTTGGGGAAGGCGTGGGAGAGGCGCCCGTCCGTCCGCGTGCAACGCACTGCTCCACTCTCTCTCTACGCCTGCCTCCCCCCTTTCTCTTGCAGAGAACGCCATTTAAGAACAACATCCATTCCTCTTTCAAACCTTCTCCATCCCCTCACGCAAGCTACGTAGGAGGTAATTATCCTGAAGAAACGTAGCTTCCTCTTACTTACATACATTAAGGTTGTAATGAACAGCTTTCTAGCATCAAAGCAAAGGGATAGTTTAAGACATGCTTCTGAATTCCAAAACAGAAATTCTGTCATCCACTCAATGATGGCCACCTCAGGATCCTTTCACCAGTGGGACCGAAAGGCGCGCGCCAGCTGGTGCAAGACCCCTGGCTAAGTTTGTGGCCCTTAGACCTTGTAGCTAATTTTCCAAAGTGGAAACTACCCATGTAATCTTCTCTTTGAAAACTACCACAACCTCCTTTTACTCTGAGTGGCTGAATGAGGCAAAATGCCACCTCCTGTATTTCCTCTTCAGAGCTGTCCCCAACCCTTTTTGCTGCTGCTATTCTAGATGAGCATAGCTACACATCCTGAGGAATGGAGGGACAGATTTCTGTCAGGCTGTTTTAGCCAGGTACATACCTGATTGCACAGATTTGGGCCTTTCAAAATGCAGCTCTCCTCATAAAGCAGGCTCCACTGAGATTTGAACTCAGATTCCTGGATTCAAAGACCAGAGTGCTAACCATTACACCATGGAACCACCACATGTGCCCTGCTGCCGCCTGCCCACCTCTCACTTTCCGCCCTTTCAAAACAATTAGCCCTCCTTTCTTAAAGGCACCAGGCAACTGCAATCTCATTTTGCAGCTATTCCCTAAGCTTCCTACTCTTCTTCAGTATGGAAGTCTGGACAAGGGAAGCCAGCAAGAGGATTTGTTGGCATGAAGGAGCGGAAAGGCAACAGGTTTCTGTGAGATTTGACTCGGATTGCCATTATACCGTGGAACCACGACATGGGCACCTCCTCTTAAGATGATTAGCGCTCTCATGTCTTGTAGGTACCATAAGGACATAAGATATGCCATACTGAGTCAGGCCAAGGGTCCATCAAAGCCCAGTATCCTGTTTCCGATAATTGCCAATCCAAGTCACAAGTACCCAAACATGAAATAGATCCCATGCTACTAATGCCGTCAAGAAGCAGTGGCTAATTTTGGACTTCTCCACGCATCTGCAATCTCATTTTACTACTATTCCCTAAGCTTTCTGCTATTCTTCAGCAGGGAATGCTGGACAAGGAATGTCAGCAGAAGGATTTCTGGGCATCGAGGAGAGAAAAAGCAACAGGTTCCACCGAGATTTGAACTCGGATCGCTGGATTCAGAGTCCAGAGTGCTAGCCATTACACCATGGAACCACTCTCTTGCCTGCTTCCTTGAATAGTGCCGTGGTGCATGTTACGTAAGGGCTAGCTACAAACAAGTTGCTCTTACGGTTATTTACACTTCTAGCATGCCAATCAACACCTGCCTTACTCTAAAGCATTTGCTGAATACACCCCTAGCCTGAAAAAGGATTTCTTAACTAATCTCTCAGTCTTTTCTTACTAAGGACGAAGACCAAAGGCGTCATCATCATCCTAGGTGAACTATGAAAAGTTATGCCGAGACCCGGGATTGAACCAGGGACCTTTAGATCTTCAGTCTAACGCTCTCCCAACTGAGCTATCTCGGCTGCTTTGGGGAAGGCGTGGGAGAGGCGCCGGTCCGTCCGCGTGCAACGCACTGCTCCACTCTCTCTCTACGCCTGCCTCCCCCCTTTCTCTTGCAGAGAACGCCATTTAAGAACAACATCCATTCCTCTTTCAAACCTTCTCCATCCCCTCACGCAAGCTACGTAGGAGGTAATTATCCTGAAGAAACGTAGCTTCCTCTTACTTACATACATTAAGGTTGTAATGAACAGCTTTCTAGCATCAAAGCAAAGGGATAGTTTAAGACATGCTTCTGAATTCCAAAACAGAAATTCTGTCATCCACTCAATGATGGCCACCTCAGGATCCTTTCACCAGTGGGACCGAAAGGCGCGCGCGCCAGCTGGTGCAAGACCCCTGGCTAAGTTTGTGGCCCTTAGACCTTGTAGCTAATTTTCCAAAGTGGAAACTACCCATGTAATCTTCTCTTTGAAAACTACCACAACCTCCTTTTACTCTGAGTGGCTGAATGAGGCAAAATGCCACCTCCTGTATTTCCTCTTCAGAGCTGTCTCCCCAACCCTTTTTGCTGCTGCTATTCTAGATGAGCACAGCTACACATCCTGAGGAATGGAGGGACAGATTTCTGTCAGGCTGTTTTAGCCAGGTACATACCTGATTGCACAGATTTGGGCCTTTCAAAATGCAGCTCTCCTCATAAAGCAGGCTCCACTGAGATTTGAACTCAGATTCCTGGATTCAAAGACCAGAGTGCTAACCATTACACCATGGAACCACCACATGTGCCCTGCTGCCGCCTGCCCACCCACCTCTCACTTTCCGCCCTTTCAAAACAATTAGCCCTCCTTTCTTAAAGGCACCAGGCAACTGCAATCTCATTTTGCAGCTATTCCCTAAGCTTCCTACTCTTCTTCAGTATGGAAGTCTGGACAAGGGAAGCCAGCAAGAGGATTTGTTGGCATGAAGGAGCGGAAAGGCAACAGGTTTCTGTGAGATTTGACTCGGATTGCCATTGTACCGTGGAACCACGACATGGGCACCTCCTCTTAAGATGATTAGCGCTCTCATGTCTTGTAGGTACCATAAGGACATAAGATATGCCATACTGAGTCAGGCCAAGGGTCCATCAAAGCCCAGTATCCTGTTTCCGATAATTGCCAATCCAAGTCACAAGTACCCAAACATGAAATAGATCCCATGCTACTAATGCCGTCAAGAAGCAGTGGCTAACTTTGGACTTCTCCACGCATCTGCAATCTCATTTTACTACTATTCCCTAAGCTTTCTGCTATTCTTCAGCAGGGAATGCTGGACAAGGAATGTCAGCAGAAGGATTTCTGGGCATCGAGGAGAGAAAAAGCAACAGGTTCCACCGAGATTTGAACTCGGATCGCTGGATTCAGAGTCCAGAGTGCTAGCCATTACACCATGGAACCACTCTCTTGCCTGCTTCCTTGAATAGTGCCGTGGTGCATGTTACGTAAGGGCTAGCTACAAACAAGTTGCTCTTACGGTTATTTACACTTCTAGCATGCCAATCAACACCTGCCTTACTCTAAAGCATTTGCTGAATACACCCCTAGCCTGAAAAAGGATTTCTTAACTAATCTCTCAGTCTTTTCTTACTAAGGACGAAGACCAAAGGCGTCATCATCCTAGGTGAACTATGAAAAGTTATGCCGAGACCCGGGATTGAACCAGGGACCTTTAGATCTTCAGTCTAACGCTCTCCCAACTGAGCTATCTCGGCTGCTTTGGGGAAGGCGTGGGAGAGGCGCCGGTCCGTCCGCGTGCAACGCACTGCTCCACTCTCTCTCTACGCCTGCCTCCCCCCTTTCTCTTGCAGAGAACGCCATTTAAGAACAACATCCATTCCTCTTTCAAACCTTCTCCATCCCCTCACGCAAGCTACGTAGGAGGTAATTATCCTGAAGAAACGTAGCTTCCTCTTACTTACATACATTAAGGTTGTAATGAACAGCTTTCTAGCATCAAAGCAAAGGGATAGTTTAAGACATGCTTCTGAATTCCAAAACAGAAATTCTGTCATCCACTCAATGATGGCCACCTCAGGATCCTTTCACCAGTGGGACCGAAAGGCGCGCGCGCCAGCTGGTGCAAGACCCCTGGCTAAGTTTGTGGCCCTTAGACCTTGTAGCTAATTTTCCAAAGTGGAAACTACCCATGTAATCTTCTCTTTGAAAACTACCACAACCTCCTTTTACTCTGAGTGGCTGAATGAGGCAAAATGCCACCTCCTGTATTTCCTCTTCAGAGCTGTCCCCAACCCTTTTTGCTGCTGCTATTCTAGATGAGCATAGCTACACATCCTGAGGAATGGAGGGACAGATTTCTGTCAGGCTGTTTTAGCCAGGTACATACCTGATTGCACAGATTTGGGCCTTTCAAAATGCAGCTCTCCTCATAAAGCAGGCTCCACTGAGATTTGAACTCAGATTCCTGGATTCAAAGACCAGAGTGCTAACCATTACACCATGGAACCACCACATGTGCCCTGCTGCCCGCCTGCCCCCCACCTCTCACTTTCCGCCCTTTCAAAACAATTAGCCCTCCTTTCTTAAAGGCACCAGGCAACTGCAATCTCATTTTGCAGCTATTCCCTAAGCTTCCTACTCTTCTTCAGTATGGAAGTCTGGACAAGGGAAGCCAGCAAGAGGATTTGTTGGCATGAAGGAGCGGAAAGGCAACAGGTTTCTGTGAGATTTGACTCGGATTGCCATTATACCGTGGAACCACGACATGGGCACCTCCTCTTAAGATGATTAGCGCTCTCATGTCTTGTAGGTACCATAAGGACATAAGATATGCCATACTGAGTCAGGCCAAGGGTCCATCAAAGCCCAGTATCCTGTTTCCGATAATTGCCAATCCAAGTCACAAGTACCCAAACA
>NW_021820328.1:0-15577 GCF_901001135.1 Rhinatrema bivittatum | reverse complement strand
CGATGACAGAATATCCGTTTTGGAATTCAGAAGCATGTCTTAAACTATCCCTTTGCTTTGATGCTAGAAAGCTGTTCATTACAAGCTTAATGTATGTAAGTAAGAGGAAGCTACGTTTCTTCAGGATAATTACCTCCTACGTAGCTTGCGTGAGGGGATGGAGAAGGTTTGAAAGAGGAATGGATGTTGTTCTTAAATAGCGTTCTCTGCAAGAGAAAGGGGGGGAGGCAGGTGTAGAGAGAGAGATTGGAGCAGTGCGTTGCACGTGGACGGACTGGCCTCTCTCCCATGCCTTCCCCGAAGTGGCCGAGATAGCTCAGTTGGGAGAGCGTTAGACTGAAGATCTAAAGGTCCCTGGTTCAATCCCGGGTCTCGGCATCGCTTTTCATAGTTCACCTAGGGTGATGACGCCTTTGGTCTTCATCCTTAGTAAGAAAAGACTGAGAGATTAGTTAAGAAATCCTTTTTCAGGCTAGGGGTGTATTCAGCAAATGCTTTGGAGTAAGGCAGGCGTTCATTGGCCTGCTAGAAGTGTAAACAACCATAAGAGCAACTTGTTTGTAGCTAGCCCTTACATAACATGCACCACGGCACTATTTAAGGAACCAGACAAGAGAGTGGTTCCATGGTGTAACGGCTAGCACTCTGGACTCTGAATCCAGCGATCCGAGTTCAAATCTCGGTGGAACCTGTTGCTTTTTCTCTCCTCGATGCCCAGAAATCCTTCTGCTGACATTCCTTGTCCAGCATTCCATGCTGAAGAATAGCAGAAAGCTTAGGGAATAGTTGTAAAATGAGATTGCAGATGCGTGGAGAAGTCCAAAATTAGCCACTGCTTCTTGACGGCATTAGTAGCATGGGATCTATTTCATGTTTGGGTACTTGTGACTTGCATTGGCAATTATCGGAAACAGGATACTGGGCTTTGATGGACCCTTGGCCTGACCCAGTATGGCATATCTTATGTCCTTATGGTACCTACAAGACAAGAGAGCGCTAATCATTCTAAGAGGAGGTGCCCATGTCGTGGTTCCACGGTATAATGGCAATCCGAGTCAAATCTCACAGAAACCTGTTGCCTTTCCGCTCCTTCATGCCAACAAATCCTCTTGCTGGCTTTCCTTGTCCAGCCTTCCATACTGAAGAAGAGTAGGAAGCTTAGGGAATAGCTGCAAAATGAGATTGCAGTTGCCTGCTGCCTTTAAGAAAGGAGGGCTAATTGTTTTGAAAGGGCGGCAAGTGAGCAGCGGGGGGGGGGGGGCCCCAGGGCACACGTGCTGGTTCCATGGTGTAATGGTTAGCACTCTGGTCTTTGAATCCAGGAATCTGAGTTCAAATCTCAGTGGAGCCTGCTTTGGGAGAAGAGCTGAATTTTGAAAGGCCCAAATCTGGGCAATTAGGTATGCACCTGAGTAGAACAGCCTGACAGAAATCTGTCCCTCCACATTCCTCAGGATGTGTAGCTATGCTCATCTAGAATAGCAGCAGCAAAAAGGGTTGGGGAGAGCTCTGAAGAGGAAATACAGGAGGTGCTATTCAGCCACTCAGAGAAAAAGGAGGTTGTGGTAGTTTTCAAAGAGAAGATTACACGGGTAGTTTCCCCTTTGGAAAATTAGCTACAAGGTCTAAGGGCCACAAACTTAGCCAGGGGTCTTGCACCAGCTGGCGCGCGCCTTTCGGTCCCACTGGCGAAAGGATCCTGAGGTGGCCATCATTGAGTCGATGACAGAATATCCGTTTTGGAATTCAGAAGCATGTCTTAAACTATCCCTTTGCTTTGATGCTAGAAAGCTGTTCATTACAAGCTTAGGGGCGGATTTACGCGAGCAGGGCTCTGAAAATCCGAGCTCAAATCTCAGTGGAGCCTGCTTTAGGAGAAGAGCTGAATTTTGAAAGGCCCAAATCTGGGCAATTAGGTATGCACCTGAGTAGAACAGCCTGACAGAAATCTGTCCCTCCACATTCCTCAGGATGTGTAGCTATGCTCATCTAGAATAGCAGCAGCAAAAAGGGTTGGGGAGAGCTCTGAAGAGGAAATACAGGAGGTGCTATTCAGCCACTCAGAGAAAAAGGAGGTTGTGGTAGTTTTCAAAGAGAAGATTACACGGGTAGTTTCCCCTTTGGAAAATTAGCTACAAGGTCTAAGGGCCACAAACTTAGCCAGGGGTCTTGCACCAGCTGGCGCGCGCCTTTCGGTCCCACTGGCGAAAGGATCCTGAGGTGGCCATCATTGAGTCGCTGACAGAATATCCGTTTTGGAATTCAGAAGCATGTCTTAAACTATCCCTTTGCTTTGATGCTAGAAAGCTGTTCATTACAAGCTTAGGGGCGGATTTTCAGAGCCCTGCTCGCGTAAATCCGCCCAAAACCGGGCGGATTTACGCGAGCAGGGCCCTGCGCGCCGGGAAGCCTATTTTACATAGGCCTCCCGGCGCGCGCAGAGCCCCGGGACTCGCGTAAGTCCCGGGGTTCTCGGAGGGGGGCGTGTCGGGGGGCGGGCCCGGTCGTCGCGGCGTTCCGGGGGCGTGTCGGCAGCGTTTTGGGGGCGGGTACGGGGGCGTGGCTACGGCCCGGGGGCGTGGCCGCGCCCTCCGTACCCGCCCCCAGGTCGCGGCCCGGCGCGCAGCAGGCCCGCTGGCGCGCGGGGATTTACGTCTCCCTCCGGGAGGCGTAAATCCCCCGACAAAGGTAAGGGGGGGCTGTAGACAGGGCCGGGAGGGTGGGTTAGGTAGGGGAAGGGAGGGTAAGGTGAGGGGAGGGCAAAGGAAAGTTCCCTCCGAGGCCGCTCCGATTTCGGAGCGGCCTCGGAGGGAACGGGGGGAGGCAGCGCGGCTCGGCGCTCGCAGGCTATACAAAATCGATAGCCTTGCGCGCGCCGATCCAGGATTTTAGTGGATACGCGCGGCTCCGCGCGTATCTACTAAAATCCAGCGTACTTTTGCTTGAGTCTGATGCGCAAGCAAAAGTAGGCTGATCGCGCTTCTTTTAAAATCTACCCCTATATGTATGTAAGTAAGAGGAAGCTACGTTTCTTCAGGATAATTACCTCCTACGTAGCTTGCGTGAGGGGATGGAGAAGGTTTGAAAGAGGAATGGATGTTGTTCTTAAATAGCGTTCTCTGCAAGAGAAAGGGGGGGAGGCAGGTGTAGAGAGAGAGATTGGAGCAGTGCGTTGCACGTGGACGGACTGGCCTCTCTCCCATGCCTTCCCCGAAGTGGCCGAGATAGCTCAGTTGGGAGAGCGTTAGACTGAAGATCTAAAGGTCCCTGGTTCAGTCCCGGGTCTCGGCATCGCTTTTCATAGTTCACCTAGGGTGATGACGCCTTTGGTCTTCATCCTTAGTAAGAAAAGACTGAGAGATTAGTTAAGAAATCCTTTTTCAGGCTAGGGGTGTATTCAGCAAATGCTTTGGAGTAAGGTAGGCGTTCATTGGCCTGCTAGAAGTGTAAACAACCATAAGAGCAACTTGTTTGTAGCTAGCCCTTACATAACATGCACCACGGCACTATTTAAGGAACCAGACAAGAGAGTGGTTCCATGGTGTAACGGCTAGCACTCTGGACTCTGAATCCAGCGATCCGAGTTCAAATCTCGGTGGAACCTGTTGCTTTTTCTCTCCTCGATGCCCAGAAATCCTTCTGCTGACATTCCTTGTCCAGCATTCCATGCTGAAGAATAGCAGAAAGCTTAGGGAATAGTTGTAAAATGAGATTGCAGATGCGTGGAGAAGTCCAAAATTAGCCACTGCTTCTTGACGGCATTAGTAGCATGGGATCTATTTCATGTTTGGGTACTTGTGACTTGCATTGGCAATTATCGGAAACAGGATACTGGGCTTTGATGGACCCTTGGCCTGACCCAGTATGGCATATCTTATGTCCTTATGGTACCTACAAGACAAGAGAGCGCTAATCATTCTAAGAGGAGGTGCCCATGTCGTGGTTCCACGGTATAATGGCAATCCGAGTCAAATCTCACAGAAACCTGCTGCCTTTCTCCTCCTTCATGCCAACAAATCCTCTTGCTGGCTTTCCTTGTCCAGCCTTCCATACTGAAGAAGAGTAGGAAGCTTAGGGAATAGCTGCAAATGAGATTGCAGTTGCCTGCTGCCTTTAAGAAAGGAGGGCTAATTGTTTTGAAAGGGCGGCAAGTGAGCAGCGGGGGGGGGGGGCCAGTGCACACGTGCTGGTTCCATGGTGTAATGGTTAGCACTCTGGTCTTTGAATCCAGGAATCTGAGTTCAAATCTCAGTGGAGCCTGCTTTGGGAGAAGAGCTGAATTTTGAAAGGCCCAAATCTGGGCAATTAGGTATGCACCTGAGTAGAACAGCCTGACAGAAATCTGTCCCTCCACATTCCTCAGGATGTGTAGCTATGCTCATCTAGAATAGCAGCAGCAAAAAGGGTTGGGGAGAGCTCTGAAGAGGAAATACAGGAGGTGGTATTCAGCCACTCAGAGAAAAAGGAGGTTGTGGTAGTTTTCAAAGAGAAGATTACACGGGTAGTTTCCCCTTTGGAAAATTAGCTACAAGGTCTAAGGGCCACAAACTTAGCCAGGGGTCTTGCACCAGCTGGCGCGCGCCTTTCGGTCCCACTGGCGAAAGGATCCTGAGGTGGCCATCATTGAGTCGATGACAGAATATCCGTTTTGGAATTCAGAAGCATGTCTTAAACTATCCCTTTGCTTTGATGCTAGAAAGCTGTTCATTACAAGCTTAATGTATGTAAGTAAGAGGAAGCTACGTTTCTTCAGGATAATTACCTCCTACGTAGCTTGCGTGAGGGGATGGAGAAGGTTTGAAAGAGGAATGGATGTTGTTCTTAAATAGCGTCCTCTGCAAGAGAAAGGGGGGGAGGCAGGTGTAGAGAGAGAGATTGGAGCAGTGCGTTGCACGCGGACGGACTGGCCTCTCTCCCATGCCTTCCCCGAAGTGGCCGAGATAGCTCAGTTGGGAGAGCGTTAGACTGAAGATCTAAAGGTCCCTGGTTCAATCCCGGGTCTCGGCATCGCTTTTCATAGTTCACCTAGGGTGATGACGCCTTTGGTCTTCATCCTTAGTAAGAAAAGACTGAGAGATTAGTTAAGAAATCCTTTTTCAGGCTAGGGGTGTATTCAGCAAATGCTTTGGAGTAAGGCAGGCGTTCATTGGCCTGCTAGAAGTGTAAACAACCATAAGAGCAACTTGTTTGTAGCTAGCCCTTACATAACATGCACCACGGCACTATTTAAGGAACCAGACAAGAGAGTGGTTCCATGGTTGTAACGGCTAGCACTCTGGACTCTGAATCCAGCGATCCGAGTTCAAATCTCGGTGGAACCTGTTGCTTTTTCTCTCCTCGATGCCCAGAAATCCTTCTGCTGACATTCCTTGTCCAGCATTCCATGCTGAAGAATAGCAGAAAGCTTAGGGAATAGTTGTAAAATGAGATTGCAGATGCGTGGAGAAGTCCAAAATTAGCCACTGCTTCTTGATGGCATTAGTAGCATGGGATCTATTTCATGTTTGGGTACTTGTGACTTGCATTGGCAATTATCGGAAACAGGATACTGGGCTTTGATGGACCCTTGGCCTGACCCAGTATGGCATATCTTATGTCCTTATGGTACCTACAAGACAAGAGAGCGCTAATCATTCTAAGAGGAGGTGCCCATGTCGTGGTTCCACGGTATAATGGCAATCCGAGTCAAATCTCACAGAAACCTGCTGCCTTTCCCCTCCTTCATGCCAACAAATCCTCTTGCTGGCTTTCCTTGTCCAGCCTTCCATACTGAAGAAGAGTAGGAAGCTTAGGGAATAGCTGCAAAATGAGATTGCAGTTGCCTGCTGCCTTTAAGAAAGGAGGGCTAATTGTTTTGAAAGGGCGGCAAGTGAGCAGCGGGTGGGGGCCAGGGCACACGTGCTGGTTCCATGGTGTAATGGTTAGCACTCTGGTCTTTGAATCCAGGAATCTGAGTTCAAATCTCAGTGGAGCTTGCTTTAGGAGAAGAGCTGGATTTTGAAAGGCCCAAATCTGGGCAATTAGGTATGCACCTGAGTAGAACAGCCTGACAGAAATCTGTCCCTCCACATTCCTCAGGATGTGTAGCTATGCTCATCTAGAATAGCAGCAGCAAAAAGGGTTGGGGAGAGCTCTGAAGAGGAAATACAGGAGGTGGTATTCAGCCACTCAGAGAAAAAGGAGGTTGTGGTAGTTTTCAAAGAGAAGATTACACGGGTAGTTTCCCCTTTGGAAAATTAGCTACAAGGTCTAAGGGCCACAAACTTAGCCAGGGGTCTTGCACCAGCTGGCGCGCGCCTTTCGGTCCCACTGGCGAAAGGATCCTGAGGTGGCCATCATTGAGTCGATGACAGAATATCCGTTTTGGAATTCAGAAGCATGTCTTAAACTATCCCTTTGCTTTGATGCTAGAAAGCTGTTCATTACAAGCTTAATGTATGTAAGTAAGAGGAAGCTACGTTTCTTCAGGATAATTACCTCCTACGTAGCTTGCGTGAGGGGATGGAGAAGGTTTGAAAGAGGAATGGATGTTGTTCTTAAATAGCGTTCTCTGCAAGAGAAAGGGGGGGAGGCAGGTGTAGAGAGAGAGATTGGAGCAGTGCGTTGCACGTGGACGGACTGGCCTCTCTCCCATGCCTTCCCCGAACTGGCTGAGATAGCTCAGTTGGGAGAGTGTTAGACTGAAGATCTAAAGGTCCCTGGTTCAATCCCGGGTCTTGGCATCGCTTTTCATAGTTCACCTAGGGTGATGACGCCTTTGGTCTTCATCCTTAGTAAGAAAAGACTGAGAGATTAGTTAAGAAATCCTTTTTCTGGCTAGGGGTGTATTCAGCAAATGCTTTGGAGTAAGGCAGGCGTTCATTGGCCTGCTAGAAGTGTAAACAACCATAACAGCAACTTGTTTGTAGCTAGCCTTTACATAACATGCACCACGGCACTATTTAAGGAACCAGACAAGAGAGTGGTTCCATGGTGTAACTGCTAGCACTCTGGTCTTTGAATCCAGGAATCTGAGTTCAAATCTCAGTGGAGTCTGCTTTGGGAGAAGAGCTGAATTTTGAAAGGCCCAAATCTGGGCAATTAGGAATGCACGCCAGGGTCCCCTACCGCATAACTTTACTTCTCCTATGGATGGTGTGTAAATCTTAAAAAAAAAACAAACAAAAAAACTATACTAATCAGCGGGGTTTTAAGGGTAGGGCTAACAGGGTAAAAGGGAGGCTAATTAACTAACAGGCCGATACAGTACAGTGCGCTCTGGTGGAGTGTTTGGGCGCAGATTTTTGACACGCTAGCTTTACCCCTTATTCAGTAAGGGGTAAAGCAATGCACTTTCCCGGTGCCGGCAGAAATTAGCGCCTACCTTTGGGTAGGCACTAATTTCTGAACATAAAATGTGCGGCTTGGCTGCACATTTTACTTACTGAATCACGCGAGAATAACTAATAGGGCCCTCAACATGCATTTGCATGTTGAGGGCGCTATTAGTTTCGGGGGGTTTCCTGTCGGGGGGGTTTTCCTGTCAAAAAAGAGGCGCTAGGGACACACTAGTGTCCCTAGCGCTTCTTTTTACCGCAGGCCCTAATTTGAATAATTTGTTTTAGTGAATTGCACGCACAGGAGAGTGGCCTGTAGGTAGGTTAGGAAGTTCTATCCTTTACCTGGGCAAAGTGGAACGAACTGGGGAAACTGGTAATTGCGTCAGCGCTGGTGTCTACTAAAATCCCCACCACTTATGTGGTAGAGGCGGCATTTGTGCACACAAGCGCACATTCATATTAAATTGCACGCACGTGTATGCGCAGTCAGCCTATTTTATACCATGCATGCATATACGCGTATATGTTATAAAATGGCTGCGACCTATGGCATGAGCTGGCATATGCACATATATGTGCCTTAAAATATGTCATTGGTGAGACCTCATCTGGAGCGCTGTGTCCAGTTCTGGAGGTCGTAGCTGTAAAAGTTGCTGTGATAATTTTTAACTTTTTGGCAAAGATTGGCTTGCTGTGGATTAATGCAACTCTTCACATCTATGCACTCAGGTGCTCGCCACCCTCTGGACGTCAGAGTTTACTGGAGATCCCATCGCCTCGCGAAGCTCACCTGGATGAGACTCGTGAGAGGGCCTTTTTGATCGCTGACCCAATCCTATGGAAAGCTTTGCTGGCTCATGTGCGCAACATTAAATAAATTAAGTTGTTTAAGAAGGCCCTTAAAACTATGCCTGTTCAAAGATGCTTTTGGAGCAGTTAGTTTATCAGACAGTAAACAGTTGCTAGCAGTTATGAGGCAGTGACTTTATGTTTATTTCAGTTCTTTTTGCTTTGTTTTGTGTTTTTAATGATTGTGTATGTTTATCTTGTAACCCACCCTGAACTATCTGGAGGGTGTGGGCTAGAAATTCTTTTAAATAAAAATAAATAAAAGGATATAGACCAAGTAAAGACAGTCCAAGGAGATGTTACCAAACACCATACTATCCATGAGGTGAGACCTTCGGACCTCAGTATTTATATCCTACCTAAAGCAGTATATCTCATAACTTCTTGGTCGTGCCTTTCCCTGTTTCTTCTTTGTAATACATTAGTGCCCCTCCTCCTGCAAAAATAGTTCAATTAACTCTTTTTTTTTTTTTCAAATACAGTGCAATATACCTGTGAATAGTACCTTACAGGTGCATATGGTCAGGACCTACATCACTAAACAACTGAAGCCTTTTTTTATGATAAAATGTAACTGACCCTTTTTGGCACCTGTTAGAATGTACGATAGTATGCATTCACCCATTTTAATCTATGTGCCCACATGTAAACCGTTGCAATGGTATAGAACTTAGCGATGGTATAGAAAAGATTTTAAATAAATAAAATAAAATAAATATACAGCAGTTAATGTTATTTTCACCCAAACAACTTGCGCACTGGCACAATCCGTTCTATCCCCCAGTTTGAGAACCATTGTCCAAGAGAAGAGGAGGGTTACAATAGAAACATTTACAGTAAATATCTCCAAGGTATAAGCAATGCACAAGAAGCAAACAATTTCAAGTGGAAATGATGTTAATCTAAAACAAGAGTTTACGATATGAAGCTGAATGGGGTAGACTGTGGCGCAACATAAGGAAATATTTCTCCATAGACTACTGCTACTACTACTTAACATTTCTATAGTGCTACTCGACCTATGAAGCACTGTACAAACAACGCATAAGAGACGGTCCCTGCTCATCAAGCTTACAATCTAATCAAGACAAACATACAGGCCAAAAGAGACATGGCTCAAATTAGTTAGTTAATGAGGCTGAAGGTAGACAATCAGGCTTAAGATTTAAAAGCCACTTCAAAAGGTAGGGTTTTAGATGGGATTTAAACAAGGTGAGAGAGGGAACATGATGCACCAACTCAAGAAGTCTATTCAAAGTACATGCTGCAGCCAGGTGGAAAGCACAGAGTTGGGAACTGGCAATAGAAGAGAATGTTGTGTCTGTGGACTCTTGGGTTGGGGTGAGGTTGGTTCTACCTGCAGGGAGGAACCCTGCAGGTTCTCACTGCCAGCGGGCTTACCCAGGTGAAGCAGAGACCGGTCAGGAGCTTCAGCTTTACCAGCCCACATTCCCCTCAGGTTGAGCCTTTGGGTGCCAGGGCTGACAGGACTTAGGCGAAGGTCTCTGCTGACGACTAAGGATGTGGTCCAAGGGCAGGCTGCATTCAGGTGTATCGAGAGACCAGGTACAGGGTCAAAATCAGGTATCCATCCAAGAGAGAGGAAGAAGGAAGAATAGGGTAGAGACAAACTGGGAAGGCAAGGCAGGAGTGGGTTGGACAGATAAAGGCAGGAACCGGCTCATCAGACGAAGACAGGAACAAGCAACACACACTACTAGAAGTAACTGAACCTGTTGCTGAGGCAGGGAGCATAAAGGAAGCTACCTTATACAGGACAAAGCCAGTGATATCATCATTAAGGGCTATAGAGACTTTCCCGCTGCAGTCCCATTAAATGGCCCGAGGTCGAATGCATGTATGCCTAAGGGAAGGCGTGGATAGCAGGAGCTGGCGGCATCCTGTCACATGGGGCCCAGTGGCAGGGGAAGTGTTGGTGGCATCCTGCCATGCTGGGAAGAAGAGTGGCCGGCTCAGCCGCGAAGGTGAGAGCGGCGGTTTGCGGGAGCAGCCCATGAGCCACCGAACGCAACAATATCCCACTGTTAAGCCCCCCTCCCCCGAGGTTTTGGGTTTTCTTGAATACCACTGATGAAAGTCTTATAGAAGGTTGGGATCCAATATGTTGGACATGACAATGGCTCCCATGAATTCTCCTCTGGGCCGTAGTTCTTCCAGGAGATCAGGTACTCAAATTTCTTGCCCCTCTGGCAGGAGTCCAGGACTTCTTGGATTTCATGTATTTTGTATCCTTCTGAAACAATCTCCTGGGGTTTGGGCAGCACTCTGGAGGGCCAAAAAAGGACTAATGTTTTAAGCAGAAAAACGTGAAACACGTTGTGAATTTTTAAATTAGGCAGTGGCTTCAGCTGGTAAATGACAGGGTCTACTTGCCTTAGCAGTGGGATCAGTCCAATGAAGCATGGTGCCAAACGAAGTGAAGGAAGCTGCAGACATAAGTTTCTGGTGCTTAGCCAAACTTTCTCACTCATCTTGAATTGCGGGTGCTGGCCTCCTTTGGGCATCTGCAGTTTTCTTGGCTTGTATAGCAGCTTTTTCAGTTAATTGATTGGTTTGTTTCCACAGGTCATGTGTTGCTTATGCTGATAGTTGAGCCGCAGGTGAAGGAACTGTCATGGGTAGTAGCAATGGAAGCAGGGGTTGTTTCCCTTAAACAAGCTGGAATGAGGAAGAACCAGTGGCTGCATTAACATGATTGTTCTGGGAGAATTTTGCCCAGGGCAGGAGGGTAGCCTAGTCATCCTGGCACTCATTAACATAGGAGCGGAGGAATGTTTAAAGAGTTTAATTAGTATGCTTCGCTTGTCCATTGCCCTGCAAGTGGTAGTCCGACATGTAGTCAGGTGTGATGCCAAACGTCTTGCAGAGGGAGCACCAGTACTGAGCGGTGAACTGAGCTCTTCTATCTGATAGTATGTGTTTCAGTAAACCATGTAAGCGGAAGACATGGAGGGTGAAGAGGCGTGCCAATTCTGAGGTGGTAGGAAGACCAGGCAATGGGTCGAAGTGTGCCATCTTGGAGAAACGATTGATTACACCCATATTATGGTGGTACTATGGACAAGTGGGTCCAGGTTCCCTGGAGGCTGGCAATGGCTGTAACAGCCCCCAGGGTCTGCCATGCAAATGGTTTGCTGTTTGCAGGTGGGACACAAGTCCTGTTTCACTTAAGGTCACCAGTAGTGCCGCAGAAGCAGTTCAAGAATTTGTGCCCATCCAGGGTGTCCTGCTACATGGGAGGCATAGGCTCATTTTAACGCTTTTTCACGCAATCTGGAAGGCACTACCATCAACTCTGGAGGGACGAGCTAGGAGTATCTTGGCGGGATCAGTGATATGTCTTGGATCTTCTCGGATGTCCTCGGTCTGAAAAGAACAGGAGAAGGCATCTGCTCATTGATTTCTGGGTACAAGATGATATCGCAACTCAAAATAAAAGCAGGCAAAGAACAAGGACCAGGGTTCTTATCTAGGGTTGAGCTGCTGAGCTTGATGTAGATATTTAAGGTTCTTTTGGTCTGTGTATATTGTGATGCGATGTTGGGCCCCCTCAATAAGATGATGCCACTCTTCTAGGGCCAACTTGACTGCCAAGAGTTCCTGGTCTCCAATACTGTAGTTGCACTTGGCCAAAGAGAACTTCTTGGAGAAGAAGGAGCATGGATGAAGAGCACCCTCAGAGCTGTATTGGCTGAGGACAACCCCTACCCCAAGGGTAAAGGCATCTACCTCCAGAATGAAGGGCTGTGTGGAATCTGGATGGCGTGCACAAGATCCATGGGAAAAGGTGTCCTTTAGTCTCTGAAAAGCTTCAGTGGCCTCTGGCAGCCAATCCTTAGTGTTGGCACCATTGCAGGTAAGGGTGGTAAGGGGGGTTGTCAAGAAGGAGTAATTAGGAATAAACTGGCGGTAATAATTAGCAAATCCTAGGAACCTTTGCAAGGCTCGGAGTCCATCCGGATAAGGTCACTTCAGGACAGCTTTTATCTTGGCGGAGTCCATCTGAAATCCATCTCAAGAGACTATATACCTGAGGAAGTGGCGTTCCTCTTGTTCAAAGAGAAATTTATCTAGTTTGGCTTAGAGGTTATTCTCCCACAGGCGCTGAAGGACAGTTTGAACATCTTTACAATGGGAGAATCTGGGATAAAATCAGTATGTCATCCAAATATACAATCACGCAGGTGTAAAGCAGGTCACGGAAGATTTCATTGACCATTTTCTCGAAGATTGCAAGGATGTTGCAAAGCCCAAAGGACATTACCAAATATGCATAGTGCCCATCACATGTGTTGAAGGCAGTCTTCCATTCATCCCCAGCCTTGATGCGGACAAGATTGTATGCACCACAGAGGGTCCAGTTTTGTAATTATCTTAGTTCCCTGCAGGTGATCAAAGAGCTTAGTTATTAACGGCAGGAGCTAGCTGTCCTTTATGGTAATAGCATTCAGACCATGGTAATGCATGCACAGTCTGAGAGATCTGTCTTTCCATCTCCCATCGGAAAAGAGGCTAGCCGGAAAAATCCACAGGCCAGGTTTTCTTGAATATAGATTGACATGGCAACTGTCTTGGGGGAGATAGAGGGTAGACCCAGCCCCATGGGGACGTTGTTCCGGGAATGAGCTCGATGCCAAGGTCATACGAGTGATGAGGTGGCAGGGTCTCAGTGCTCTTCTTGGAGAAGACATCTCTGTACTCTGCAAATGGAAATGGAAGCCATGAGCCAGGTGAGACAGTCTCACGGATACCAAGCAGGAGTCAGTACATCTATGCCCCCAGCAGGTGAGCTCCAAAGTGCACCAATCAAACTGAGGTTGATGTTATTGGAGACATGGCAGGCCTAATATCACAGGATTCACAGCTCTGGGAATGTCATGGAAGCTGATTTTCTCTGTGTGCAAGAGACCTATGCGTAAGGTCAGAGGCATGGTGGTCCAGTTGATCTGTCCTAGAAGTGGGTCCCCATAGACCAAGTGGAGTGGACGTCTGAACAGTGGGTAGTTATAGCTAGTGGACCAGGTCCTGCAAAGGCCTCAGCAGAGAAGCAACTCGGGCCCAGTTCCAGAATAACTGACAGTAGAAACTGGGGAGCAGGTACAATGAGGCATATGGTCATCTCCCCAAGTGACCCTAGAAGTTTCCCAACCTCTTGGGGCAATAAACCAGGATATGGCCCTGAGCCACACAGTAGAGGCAGAGACCTTGTTGCCTGCAATGGAGCTTCTCTTCTGAGGCCAAGGTGGCAGCGGCCCCAATTGCATTGATTCTTCAAAGCTGGAGAGGCTGATGGAGAGTAGCAGTAGTAGGCAAAAGCAGGCATTGGAAGTGTGGTGCCAATGTGATGCTTCTGCATGCTGGACAGGTCTCCCGGGCCTTTTCCTGTTGGCATTGATCATTCTTGCCAGTTAAGGCAATGAGGGTCTCCAATGAGGTGAGGAGCTCCCAGGCGGTGAACTCATCCTTAATCTTCCCTGAGAAGCCTTTCAGGACGTTCAGAGGCCAGTTCTAAACTCCATGGCATACTCGCCTAAGGTGTGGGAACCCTGGCTAAGATGGAGGAGGTCCGAGGCTGTCGAGGCTGCTCGACCTGGCTCTTCAAAGACGGAGCGGAATTGTTCAAGGAACCTCTGGAAGTTGAGCAGAATGGGGTCCCTTTGCTCCCAGAGGGGACTGGTCCAGGCCAGCACAGCCCCATCCAGTAGAGAGAGGATATAGGTAGTCTTGGCTTGGTTGTCAGGGAACAAAGAAGCTTGTAACAGGAAGTGCATTCTGCACTGGTTGAGGAATCCCCAGCACCACTTGGGATCCTAGGCGGTGCTGGTAAGCTGAGGAACAGGCCAATTGGGCGCTGGAAGAGATGTCAGCACTGGTATGGGTGGTGGCGGTGCATCAAGTGCAGTTAGGACATCCAGGTAGGTAGAGAGGTGATCTATAGTCGCAATGAGGAACTGCAAGGCACCCTGTTGATCCTGTAGCCTGCGGGCTATACAGGGATGGCTTGGGATCCATGGCCTCAGCAAAACTGTTGTATCTGTGGGTTGGGGTGAGGTTGGCTCTACCTGCAAGGCTCCTCCCTGCAGGTTCTCACCACCAGCAGGTGTTCCCTTTGGGTTGAGCCTTTGGGTGCCAGGGCTGGCAGGAATTAGCAAAGGTCTCTGCTGACAACTATGGATGTGGTCCATGGGCAGGCTATGGTCAGAGGCAGGCAGCGTATCGAGAATCCAGGCAAAGGGTTGAGGGCAGGCAGTGTTTCAGGCATATCGAGAGTCCAGGCAAGGGTCAAAACCAGGTATCCATCCAAGGGAGAGGAAGAGGGATGGATAGGGTGGAGACAGGATGGGCAGGCAAGGCAGGAGTGTTGCGCCGGAGGTGGACTCTTGGGGCGAGGTGGGGGTTGACACAACCCATAGGATAGATCCTACGGATCCCCACCATCAGCAGGCAGAGTGGGCTGAATGATGGAGGCTGGCTGGCACTTCACCAATACCAGCCCTTGTTCCCCGCGGATTGAGCGTTTGGGTGCTGGGGCCAGCTGGACTTAGGTGGGCCTCCTTATGTCATCGTCAATGGAAGGATTGAAGTCAGCCCAGAGACAGCAACGGAGAAGAGGAGAAGAGAGAAGTATGTACTGGACAAGGTGGAATCCTGGAGACCTGGGCGCCAATAGAACCAAAGTCAGACATGGGGCGCCCGAGCAAGAACAGGCCAAAGCCTGAATAGGTTCAAGTCCAGGACAATAGGACTGGAGAGGCGTCAAAGGCAAGCTGGAGAGTCAGGGCCGCCAGCAATCTGGAAGCCAGTGGCAAGCAAGGCTGAGGTCAGAATGAGGAGGAGAGTCAGGAACGTTAGACAAGCTGTGCAGAGGTCTGGGTCTGGAGAGAGGCACGGAGTAGGTAGTCAGGCAAAGCAGAGGTCCAGGCTTGGAGAGAGTCAGCGGCTTGGTCAGGCAAAGCAGAGGTCTGGGCTTGGAGAGAGTCAATGGCGTGGTCAGGCAAAGCAGGGGTCAAGGTCCGAGGAGACAATCCGAGGATAGGCTGAGGATCAGGAACACAGGGCGCCCGAGCAAGAACAGGCCAAAGCCTGAATAGGTCAAGTCCAGGACATAGACTGGAGAGGCGTCAAAAGGCAAGCTGGAGGAAACTGGAAACTGGAAACAGGAGTCAATGAGGATCAGGAACCAGGAACAAAGGAGAACCACAGGGATGTCAACGAGTACACGACCAGCATGGAGACCTGTTGCAAAGGCAAATCCTAGGAAGCGGAGCTCGGGCTTATTATACCGGAACTCCGCTGACGTCATCATCCAGGGCCACAGCTCGGTTCCCGCCATGGGCCCTATGTAAGACATAGAAATGTGCGCGTGTGCGCCTAGGGAGGGCGCGGCA
>NW_021820327.1:5000-46857 GCF_901001135.1 Rhinatrema bivittatum | reverse complement strand
GAGGAGAGAGATAGGAGAGGGAGAGAGAGAGAGAGAGAGAGAGAGGAGGGAGGAGAGAGGAGAGAGAGAGAGAGAGAGAGAGAGGAGAGAGAGAGAGAGAGAGAGAGAGAGAGGAGAGAGAGTTGCTATAATGTCTCTTCCCTAGACAGCTATTTGTATCCCTATGAGAGGCCCACCTAGTAACTCGAGGTGGGGATTAGGTATGAGTGTAGGGGGTTGGGGGCCACTTTCACATTCAACATAGACGTACAAACAGAACAGTGGTCTCTTGTGAAGCTTTGCTGGTCTTCGGAGTGAGGAAACTCACTCCAAGATGAGATTTGGACAATGTTCTCTCCACCTAGCTTGATGGACACTCTACCTGGGCAACAACAAGCTAGTTTGAGAGAACATTGCCCAAATCTCATCTTGGAGTGAGTTTCCTCACTCCGAAGAGCCAGCAAAGCTTCACAAGAGACCACTGTTCTTGTCTTACGTCTCATGTTGAATGTGAAAGTGGCCCCCAACCCCCTACACTCATACCTAATCCCCACCTCGAGTTACTAGGTGGGCCTCTCATAGGGATACAAATAGCTGTCTAGGGAAGAGACACTATAGCAAGGTGCTCTCCTCTCACTCTCTCTCTCCCCAGGGCTCTGGAGCCTTCAAATCATCTGAAATACACCCATACGGGACACATCACAAATGGAGATTAAACTTTACCGCATGGTCATGGCCGCTATCACACTGCCTAACACATTTCAAAGAGGTGTAGTTAAAATCTGCATTATGGCTGTGCAATAGCTCTTTGCAGAGAAGCTAACCCAGCCCACTCTCCACCCCTAACCCCTCCCATTTTAAATTTGCATCGCACCCATACGATATGGTGCGATCGCATGCGGTAAACACGTTTTTCGCATGCGTTAAGGGCTTATCGCATGCGTTAAAGGCCTATCGCATGCGAAAACGGAGCTTTTTGCATGCGATAAGCCCTTAACGCATGCGAAAACGCCTTACCGCATTTTGATAAATGACCCCCTTAGTTTGTTACATTTCTATACAGCAGTATGTTTTTATATTTATTGGAGCCAACCGGAACAGCTTTTCAAATCAGCAGCGCTAGCTGTCACATGCGGAGTATTTGAGTACACGCCCCCTCATTTTTGATTGACATTAGTTGTCACATACGGGGTATTTGGGTACACGCCCCCTTTATTTGACTGACGCGACTTTTTCGCGCGTTTTTTCAGCGTTTAAAACCCCTTTCTGAGTCTGCTCTGTCTTTTTAAATGCACAGTGAAGATACGTGACTTGGTGCAATCAAAGAAATGGGTGAGTTTAGTTTATTAGTTTAATACCAATACGGTTTGTGAGAGGTAACCGGGTATTTTTTGAGTTAATATGCACACTTTTTAAGATATCGGGTGTAGCAAGTTACAATACTGAAATGCGGTCTGGTTATGCATTTTAAGTTATTGTGTGATCTTTTTGCATAGTTTCATTGTTGATACATGTTTTGTGCATTTAAGCTCTATTATATTGATCTTTATCCCTATCTTATTGATATGATGTGCGCTGCATAGAGATTACAAATCTAACCGTCACTAGTGCTAGTTACAGTAAATCTACATCCGCATCCACTATTATTGACATTTAAACTTGAGGTATCCATAACGCAGTAATTTTTTATCTATATATAACTTTATACCATTCAGATGTTATAGAGTTTTTTAATATGTATATGTGAGGTGTGTGTTGGGACTGTCCGTGTATGGAAACAAAACAACTCGTATAATGTTTTTTATAGTAAATATGTACCCGCGGTTTTACTAATTATATATCCGTGGTTTTTGACATTCAAGTTTGAGTTATTTAAAACGGAGCAATTTCCATACATATTTTTTATATACAACTCTGTGCCAATTAAGATAGTAAAGAGTTTTATTTTGACTCACATATGTTTTACAGGTTCCTTACATTGGTGATACCCCACTTAGGGGCGGATTTTAAGAGCCCCTGCTCGCGTAAATCCACCCGGATTTACGCGAGCAGGGCCCTGCGCGCCGGTGCGCTTATGTTCCATAGGCCTACCGGCGCGCGCAGAGCCCCAGGACTCGCGTAAGTCCCGGGTTTTTCGAGGGGGGGTTGTCGGGGGCATGTCGGGGGCGTGTTGGATCGGCGCGGTGTTTCGGGGGCGGGACGCGGCATTTCAGGGCGGGATGCGGCATTTCAGGGGGCGGGCCCGGGGGCATGGCCACGCCCTCCGTAACCGCCCCAGGGTCGCGTCTCGGCGCGCTAGCGGTCCGCTGGCACGTGGGGATTTACTTCTCCCTCCGGGAGGCGTAAATCCCCGATAAAGGTAGGGGGGGGTCTAGATAGGGCCGGGGGGGTGGGTTAGATAGAGGAAGGGAGGGGAAGGGGAGGGGAGGGCGAAAGCGAGTTCCCTCCGAGGCCGCTCCGATTTCGGAGCGGCCTCGGAGGGGAACGGCGGCAGGCTGCGCGGCTCGGCGCGCGCCGTATTCATGAAATCGGTAGCCTTGCGCGCGCCGATCCAGGATTTTAGCGGCTACGCGCGTATCTACTAAAATCCAGCGTACTTTTGTTTGCGCCTGATGCGCCCACAAAAGTACGCGAAGGCGCGCTGTTTTAAAATCTACCCCTTAGTGTGGTTAGTTATAGACATTCCTGTCACAGCAAAGCATCTATGGTGTATAAGCTATTTTTTGAATTTATTCTCTTTCTGACTTTTTTATATGCAGTATGCAGCCTATGTGCCTACTCATGAACCACAATTGATCACAATTCTTTGGTCATATGTTTAATGACATTTCTGCTTAGAGGTAAAATATTTATTATTATTATTTTTTATATTTTTATTTATTTTTTCTGTGTAATTCATTACTTTCTACTCTTTCTCTTTAACCTATTTTGGATTATATTTGTAGTGATTTATTTTTTGTTACATCTTCCAGACCATATGACGCATTTTTTCATACTCCATCTGTGCATACATGAATATGATTTGATATAACAGAGGTATGTTTTTATACAATTCATTTTTTCACTTTTTATGTGTCCACTTTCCATGTTACCATTTTATATGTCATATGTCATGTGTTTTACTATTTGTTTTATTTACTATTATGTATGTATTCATTTATGTGTTGTAGCCCCTGATGCAGCCCCTTTGGTAGAGGGCGAAACTCGGCCTGAGTCGGGCGTTTTTAAGATTTTAAGTCTCCAATAAAGGATTGAATTTTGGACATCTTGGCTTCTAATCCTCATTTTGTTGCCTCCACCAATATTCACCAGATCCACAAAAGGAATGGAAAATCCAAACTCAAAACCGTGAAACATGAAAAGTCCACCTCAACATTTTGGTACCTCTCCAGCCAGGGCAACATCATGGAAGCCCGGATGGGCTAAATGAAAAGTTCATTTAGAGGAGATTTTTGTGGAGACACCCCCAACATTCCCATCCCCAGATCGCTTTGTACACATAGAGGCGGGGTGACCAGACCCGCAGCTGGAGCAAACATGCTTGAACTTGCAATCGGAAAGTTGCAAGTAGAATGGTTGAACCTCCAGCATACATCCGATAATCCAGTTTAACCTGCTGCTGAATGAAAGGACCATTCTCCAGACCTGTTGGAAACTCCTTTGACATTAAGCCCAGCAGAAGACCCATCTTAGCGCTCATCTGGGTCAACCAAAGCCCTCCATCTCTCATACCCCACATCATAAATTTGTTTTACTTCATCTTGTCATGGAATTTCTCATCACAGTTGAGCCGTGACCACCCCTCATATATCTGCATAGGCAAGCACAGGACCATATTGAGTAGGATCACTCCACCCCACCACATTAGTGAGCCGGAGGAAGGAACGGATCCAATTGAGAACATTGCGTGCCACCCTCTTTTGAGTCCCCAGGAATCACTCGATGCCACATTTTTCCTTCTTCTCCCTCTTCATGCCTTTATGCCCCTCTAACAACTGAAAAATATCTATATATTTACTCTGACGAATTTTCCTGCTCAAGGATCTAGGTACATCCTCCCATAACTCTGATAAGCTAACTAAAGCAGGAACCCCCCCCCCTTCAGAACCATTCTCACTAGACCCCTCCCCCCTTCTTGCTCGATCCAGCAGATATAGGGACAGAAGAGGAAGAAGAGGAAGAAGAGGAACTGTGAAGGACTTCAAAGGGGTGTGGGATAAACACTGTGGATCCATAAAGTCTAGAGGATGTGAATGAAGAGAGGGTGGCTTGCGGGAATGACGGCTACTACCTGGAGATAAGATAATATCTTTATTCAATAAACATACACACGTTTATGTGACTCCAACATTGCTCTTTGCTTCAACGGCAAGAGGAAATGTGGAAAAAAGGATTTGCATTCACAAAAAAGTGGGGAGCAGCTTGATTGTTACGGCGGTTACTACCCCAAACCAAATAAACCTGATACTTCACTTTCAATGCATATCCAGCATAGCTCTCTGCTTCAACGGCAGGGGAGAATGAAGAAAATATGATGTATATTCAGACAACAACCAACAAGGACTGAATTACATAGTCTGGATAAACAAATAAGTGTGGGCGTAGCTTGCTTGTTACGGCAGTTACTACCTCAAATCAATTAAACCTGATACTTCACTTGAAATACATATGCAGCGCAGTTCACTGCTTCAACAGCAGGGGGAATGAAGAAAAGTGGATTTATATTCAGACAACCAACAAGGACTAAATTGCACAGGCTGGGTAAACAAATAAGTGTGGGAGTAGCTTGCTTATTGTGGCAGTTACTACCCCTAACCAATTAAGCTAGATATTTCACTTAGATGCAGTTCCAACACTGCTCCCTACATTAATGGTGGTGGTGGAAGGGAAATAGAACCAAAAGGTTACTAAGTCCAAGAGTAACAGATAAGTATGATAAAAAAAAACCAAGTGTGAAAGCTTGCTGGGCAAACTGGATGGGCCGTTTGGTCTTCTTCTGCCATCATTTCTATGTTTCTATGGAAGAAGAGGATGAAGGGTCTGGCAAACTAGATCTGGACCTCTTCTTCTTACACCTAGACTTCTCCTGCTTCTTCAAAGCACAAGGATTGTAGCAGATAAAACAGAAACTCCCACCAAAGAGGCCAAAGCACTCTGACTGAAACTGGTAATTCACCCAGAACAGAGACCGACACCTCCCCGCCATAAAAAGGAGGTAACTCACCTGGCTGCTCGCTGGCAGGATCAACTCCATGAGGGTTTGGGAGAACAGTATCAGCGGTATTTGAAACTGCAGAGACAGGATCGTTGCACCATCCTTCCCAGTGCAAAGGCCCAGGACCATCAGCAGACACACTATCCGGATGTGTCTGTAAAACAGAAGGGACAGCAGAAACTGCAGGCCCAGAAAACCCAGACATTACTGGGCCCCCAGAGGACCCTTGAGAACCGCTTGAGAAGGAGGGCCGGTGCTAAGAGCCAGGGCCAAAAGAGTCCTGGCCCGAAGCCCCAGGCCAACGACCAGAGTTGAAACCCCAAAGGGAGACATAAGAGGACCGCCTAGGAGGGTAATAACCAAACCAAGGAGCCATCAGGCCCTCCCCCCAAGATGGAGGAAATGGACCGCAAGTGTCCCAAGAACCCCAGGGACACCCAGGAACGCCGCTCATACCAAACCCCCACTCGCCAGGAAAACCGGGACAGGGGGCAGGGACAGCACCCTCGGTTCCCAAAGGGGCCTCCACCAGAAGTCCCACACCAGCCGATCACTGCACCTGCCGCGATCCCATCCAAAGCCAAGCCCAGCACCCCTAACCCCTGCAATGGGGCCCTGCACTGACCTGGCTGAGAAATATAACCAGCAGCATCACTGGCAACAGCACTGCCTACAGCTTCAGCACCGGACAGCTCCACGTGCACAGCCAAAGCAGGAGCTGGTTGGCAAACTACTCTCCGAAGTCTCACGCAAGGAAGGGGGCGGCACGGCGTGGGAGCTCTCGTCGGGCGAGGAGCGACCAAGGGAACGCCTGCCCTTGATTTAGCCTTCACGGCCTTGCTGCTGCGCACCCGGGAGCGGGAGGCCCGCCCCCCCCCCCCCAGAAAACGCTTGAGACCCGCATTCCCACCCAGGAAGAGAACACAGAAACCAGACGGCCCCTACACTCCTTTGCCACCGCAGAGCCCTCAGCGTTCACCGAGGGAGGAACAGACGCATCAGTCAGGCCGCCGCGAACCTCCTCTGCTCCTGGGACAGGCCTACCCCCGCAGGACTAACAAGGCTCCTCCCCGCTCGGCATCGCCACCTCCTCTGACTCCATGTGGGCCTTAGCAACACAAATGAAGGCGTGGAAACCACCGAGGCAGCAGAGGAGATGTCGCATCGGGTGCAGCAGCAGACAAGTGGCGCTTGCTCAGCTGCGCACCAGAAGCCCAACCCCAACTCCTCCCACTCCTGACTACACCAGTCCCCAGGGAACCAATCAGTTCCCGAAAATCCCAGTGGTTTAAATTTAAACCACCAACTACTCCAACGGCTGCAAGCAGCCAACCAGTCCACGAGGGAAAATGTGCTCACCCACCCCCTCATGCCCCCCCAACCCCCCCAGCCTATCAGGCTAGCACAGCGAGCCTGGCACCACATTACATGGGGCCTACCTGACCTCCCAGTATGTGAGCATGTGTGTGTGTTTGTGTCTGTGTGTCTGTGTATTAGTAAGAGCATATGTGACAGTGTGTGTGTGTGCATATGTGTATATGAATATATGTGAACATTTATGTGTGTGTTTGTGTGTGTGTGTGTGTCTGTGCATCAGTAAGAGCATATGTGACATTGTGTGTGTGTGTGTGTCTGTGTATTAGTAAGAGCATATGTGACATTGTGTGTGTGTGTGTCTGTGTATTAGTAAGAGCATATGTGACAGTGTGTGTGTGTGTGTGTCTGTGCATCAGTAAGAGCATATGTGACAGTGTGTGTGTGTGTGTGTCTGTGCATCAGTAAGAGCATATGTGACAGTGTGTGTGTGTGCATATGTGTATATGAATATATGTGAACATTTATGTGTGTGTTTGTGTGTGTGTGTGTGTCTGTGCATCAGTAAGACCATATGTGACAGTGTGTGTGTGTGCATCAGTAAGAGCATATGTGACTCTGTGTGTGTGTGTGTGTATGTGTGTGTGTGTGTGTGTGTATACGTGTGTATAAATATATGTGAACATTTATGTGTGAGAGGGTGTGTGTGTTATTAATACCTTTTCAGGGTTTAAAAATCTGTATCATATTCCCACATCTGGACTCACCTTTTTGGTAAATCTATTCAGGTTCTTTTGTCTCATTCCATAGAGTTTCCATATCTGTTCATCTGTTTCAAGTTGAAATCAGGACAGAGAATTTTATGTGATTTGTACACGTGTCCTTCCTTGGATTAATAATGAACATGCGTCAGTTAGGGCATCACTGTGTTCTTTTCTCAGAGAAGCTCATGATCAGCTGTAGGACATTGGCACTTGTACAAGGCTTGAAATTTGGAGAAACTCCAAAGATCTCACAAATGACGACACCAGGTGAGTTGTGTGTCAGTAAGAGCGTATGTGAGAGTGTGTGTGTGTGTGTGAGTGAGAGAGAGCATGGTGATAGCTTATGTGAGACAGCGAGTAAGAACATAAGAACATAAGAAATTGCCATGCTGGGTCAGACCAAGGGTCCAGCAAGCCCAGCATCCTCTTTCCAACAGAGGCCAAAACCAGGCCACAAGAACCTGGCAATTACCCAAACACTAAGAAGAACCCATGCTACTGATGCAATTAATAGCAGTGGCTATTCCCTAAGTAAAATTGATTTCTAGCCATTAATGCACTTCTCCTCCAAGAACTTATCCAAACCTTTTTTGAACCCAGCTACAGTAACTGCACTAACCACATCATCTGGCAACAAATTCCAGAGATTTATTGTGCGTTGAGTGAAAAAGAATTTTTTCCGATTAGTCTTAAATGTGCTACTTGCTAACTTCATGGAATGCCCCCTAGTCCTTCTATTATTCGAAAGTGAAAATAACCAAGTCACATCTACTCGTTCAAGACCTCTCATGATCTTAAAGACCTCTATCATATCACCCCTCAGCTTCTTCAAGTGTGTATCTATTTGAGAGCGGATGAACATGTGTATGACAGAAGAAAGTTTATGCCTTCCCTTTACTTTCCCTCCAGCTAATAATCCCCAACAATCGCAGGCTGACATGAAAGCAGAAGCTCCCTGGCATGAAGAGTGCAATGTGGGAAGTTTTTAATCCTTACTTGTTATTGGATGTTCTTTGAGTCTTCACTTTTGAAAAATTAATTGGAGTTTGGGAAATTGTGCATGAGTTTTGAGAATGTTCTATTCATGAGCTGTTTTTGAAATATTTATTTATTTTAGTACGGTTTTACTATAATGATTGACTTTTCTAAATTTCTGAATTGTATTATACTTTACGCAAGTCTTGTGGGGGTCAGGAGGGTCACCCAAGACTTGCCAAAAGCCCCTGGTGGTACAGCGGGGGTCCGGGAGCTATCTCCTGCACTCGGGCCATCGGCTGCCAGTAATCAAAATGGCACCGATAGCCTTTGCCCTTACTATGTCACAGGGGCTACCCATGCCATTGGTCAGCCCCTGTCACATGGTAGGAGCACAAAATGGCGCCGGCCATCCAGTGCTTCTACCATGTGACAGGATCCGGCCAATGGCACGGATACCCTGTCACATGGTAAGGGCAAAGGGTCATCGGCGCCATTTTGATTAGTGGCAGCCGATGGCCCTGGAGCCGGAGGACGGCCCGGAGTGGGAGATCACTCCCGGGACCCCCACTGGACCACCAGGTACCTGTAAAAAGGTTTGGGGGGGGTCGGGAGGGTGGGGGAAGCTAAGGGGTTACTTTTAAAGGGTCGGTGTGGATTTAGGGGTTATTTTTGAGTGCCGTTTTTCCCGCCCTCCCCCAGAACGATAAGGGAACCCACTTGATCAATATCGTTGGGTTTTCCTATTGTTTTGGGGGGCCCCTGATTTCTGACGATTTTGAAAATATCAACGATATTTTCAATCGTCTGAAGCCCGATTCACATCCCTACTGATTTCCACTTTCCACTCACCCTGAGATTGCAATGGTTTGGGGGGAGGGATGCCGCGCAGACTCTGTTATTTCTCACACACAATCATATTTAGTTAGTCACTTACACACGTTCTCTCAGCACACACTCTGTTTATGATGGTTTTCATTGATTTATGATGTTCCAAAACATTTTCATCTGATCTTCTTCATTGATATTTTTATTTAGTTTGTGACAATTATGGCTGCTCCCTCTGTGCCTTCATCTGCCTCCGGAAAAACTTGGTCCAAGAAGCCCACTTTTCTAAGTCAGATTTAGACCTCCTCGCATGTCTGATCCTCCTGGGGGAAGATTTACTGTTTTCCCCTACAGGTCTCCTGCTAAAATCTAGTATAATAAATCCTGGGGGTCTTCTGAGAGGAGTTTAAGAAAAGAAAGCATCCTTCCCTCATGACATTGCTTCTGAGTCTACCTACTTGTAGCATCATATCATGACCCCATGTTCTACAGCTTCATTTCCAACAAAAAAGGTTTGATTTCTGTACATTATTAATACCTTTTTGATATTTAACATTTTGTATCATATTCCCCCATCTTGACTCTCCTTTTGGTAAATCAATTTAGGTCCCTTTGTCTCATTCATAGTTTCCATTTATGTTCATCTGTTTCATGTTGAAATCAGGACACAGAATATTATGTGATTTGTACACGTGTCCTTCCTTGGATTAATAATGATCATGCGTCAGTTAGGGCATCGCTGTGTTCTTTTCTCATGTTAGCAAAGATGTCATGAATGACGACACCATTTGCGTTGTCTCCTGAGATCCTGGGTGGAGTGAGGGGGGCATTCAGTGAATATATGAGCTCGAGCACCGACTTCTCTTCTCAGACTCCTCTGTGTATCGAAGCTCAGAACTCAATATACAACCAACCCAGCCATGAAGATCGCAGTTGCCTTTCTGGTGGTGGCTCTGAGCTGCTTCTATCAGGGTAAGAAATCTTTATATTATCTAAGAATATTGAGCAGAAACCTCCAGGTTTACTGAAGTCTATAGAGTGCAGAAAACTCCTGTGCACATATTTGCTTTACCCTCTCCCTCAGAGTCATAAAATCACTTTTTTAATAATTTTTATTTTAACAGACTGGAATACATTCAAGAGCAATTGTTAGAACAAAGTGAGAACAACATTCTCACATATTCACAAAATACAATACTCAGGTTCTTGTCGGGCAATACCAGACTCACCCAAACTCCGAGAAAACATGGAAGGGTTTATCCCCGATGGCCCACACAGAATGGATTTATTTTTGCAGATAGTGCCAAAATTTCTTCTAGTTGAGATTATATTTAACAGGTTTTCCGTTAAGGAATAAGTAATTTTCTAAATAATTGCAATTTCATCCATGTGGGAATGCCACTGAGACATGCTATGAGCTCTCTTCCACAACAATGCAATCATGTGCCTGGCAGCATGAATAGAGTGATTAGTAAGAACTTTATCCATGGCTGAGATTGTTTCCATGGTGTCTTTCCAATAACCCAACAACCCCACAAAGGGAGATAGAGAAAAAGAATTATTACCCATTAACCTATTTTCCATTCAATATCCTGCCAAAAAGATACCACTAGTGGACATGACAGTCAAACATGCAAGCATGTACCATTTAGCTCGCAACCATTCCAACATTTCGGGGAAGCACATCTAGAGAAGGCAGTAAAAACCTGAGCATATTGGTATGCTCAAATCAAGAGCTTAACCATTAGGTAAGTCCTTTTTACGCATATTGATTGGAGTGTGCCTCCTGTCATATCTTATCCCCATGCATGTCATCAAGTGCAAGCTGGTTGGTCACTCACTTCTGAAGGGCATGGAGGTGTTCATGACAAATAGACCTTACAACAGTTTAAGGAAGCATAAACAAACAAAAGGGTGTTGGCTGTCAAAATGCCCAGCACCCACCATAGTAATCTCAGGCAAAGAAGCTTTTGAAGCTTGGACCCAGCCTTGAGATCTTGGTAAATTGAAGCACTGTATTCATTGACCAACCGGTGGAGTGTGATCACTCGTAGGACCCACTTTTTGGTTGGTCATTGGAATGCATCCAAACACCGTTTTAATTCATCCAACAATATAAAGAAATAGTGCAGAGTAAAGTAAACATCCACACAATAGTTTTTATATATATGTTAATATGCATAATTAATCCCTTTTGTCTCATGCTAACTTGTTATACTCTGCCTTTGCCGAGATGTTATAAATATATATATATATTCTATTCTTGTATAATGTTATAATCTATATGTTATACCTGTTCTCTGTATAAATTGGTTACACTGTTACACTGTAAACCGGAATGAAGGCATTCTGCTATATTTCGGTATAAAAAAGAATATAAATAAAATAAATAAATAAATGTTCTTATAAAAGTTTTACCTGGTACGGCAACTGCACTATTTCTGAAATATACATCAAAGGATTGCAGCAGGTCCCCCGACACGGATCCCGTGTTTCACTGCAAGGCTGCATCGGGAGGGACAGACAAAAGATTATCAAATCTGAAAATACAAACAGAAGTACATTATAGGGTGGAACAACATATTGATGGGGAACCTATGTCACTGGTATAACTAACAAAGCGTACACCTACCTGTGTAAATTTCAACTCGAGATAACCGGGAGTGCACAGATACAATGACAATGAAGTCCTTTAAATACTGTAAATATGGCGCGAAAACCGCCAACCAATCAAAAGAGATCAGACCCAAGACAGCTAGGATGTGAAAGGAAACTGAAAACACCCACACTAAGTGAAAAAGGACCACTCGATCTCATTATTGAGGCCGTGTAGAGAGATACTATTACGATTATAAAGCCATTTTTGCTCTTTACGAATAACCATTTCAGAAAAGTTTCCCCCTCGACGTGGAGGAGATAACACATCAATAACAAGAAACCTTAGGTCAGAGATAATTTGCGGCTGAGCCACCCCGTGTGCCACTAGGGGTGCATTTTCCCACTGAATATTAATACTGGATCTATGTTCGATGATTCTGGCCTTTATCATGCGTGTTGATTTCCAACATACAATTTCTGGCAGGGGCACATAATAGGGATGTGCAGAGGGACCGCATACATTACATTAGGTATTCGTATTCATCGGGAGGCAGACACATTGAATTTGGCAAGGGGGGCCCCCGATCCGTTCATGCGTTCCATTCTTATTCCTTTCCTGGCTAAAATTTAATTAGCTACAACCCCCCACCCTCCTGATCCCTAATTTTTTTGTATTTTTCTACTTACTGCTTTTCTGGAGCAGAAGCAACTTTCACGTGCCGGCCGGCTGCCAGCACGCGCTTCCCCAGGACAGCCTACAGTGGCGCTCTCCCAGACCACCCCCCACCCAGAACCCGCTCCCCCTCCTGGAGAGGCCCGGCACTTGTGCGCGTAGCGGCGTATACACGCGTGGCCAGGCCCGTTTTAAAATGCGCACAGCGCACGCAAGCCCCAGCCACACGGGAAAACCCCGCTTTTTACATGTGCGGACAATTGAAAATCCACATATAAAATTGTCATGTCAATAAAGTTATCTGAATCTGTGATTCCCATTACTATAAAATGGTTTCTTTCAATTATAAAAATAACGTCATCTTTCGCTGAAGCTTGATGACCATTTCCAATACTTTTGTAGAGAAATTGTTGTTTCAGTGACCAAAAGATTAAGACTTGTATGAAAATGATAGCTTCAGTGACAGAGCAGTCTTTAGTTACACAGCTCGTTTCATCTCTTTATTATCCAGATGCCACTGCCCTCCTCGACATTGCAGGTGCTGCTGTCAACCCCATTATTGGAGACGTTGAGGACATATTGGAAGACACTGTGGTAAGTGTGCATGAGCAGCACTAAAGCAGAGCAGGGAAAGAAAGGTGTGATTTTAAGTTCACTTTTGTTTTGCTTTATTGTTACAAAGAACGCTCAAGTTATAAAAATTTAACAAGGGTAACTTCCACAGCCAAGGCCTTGATCCACAACTACCCCCTCCCTATTCCCCCAGCCTTGATTCACCCCTGAACCTCCATGAACCCCGACCTCGACCCACCTCCTCCTCTCAACCCCTAATGCTCCTCTGTCAGCTGCTGCCTGCTCATGGTGCTGTCTTAAGAACATAAGAACATAAGAAATTGCCATGCTGGGTCAGACCAAGGGTCCATCAAGCCCAGCATCCACTTTCCAACAGTGGCCAAACCAGGCCACAAGAACCTGGCAAGTTCCCAAACACCAAGAATATCCCAGGCTACTGATGCCAGTCCTGTGCAGGAAATTCAATGGTGCCTGCCTCCAAGGACCAGAGACCCAATTTTATTGCATATCCCAATTATTCCTTTGAAACCTGGAAATATATTTCCCTGCTGCTGTGAAAAAAAAATCAATCACAAGAACTGAAGACAAGGACGAGGACCAGGAACTGAAGACAGGAACAAAGACCAGGAACTGAATACCCAGAGAACACCAGGAACTTGGGAATGCTGAGTCATCTCGCTCTACGAAGAACTTAGGGAGACCTGTTGCCGAGGTAGTATATGAGCATCTGCAGAGGCCATTTATAGGCCTGAAGAGTGATGTCATCAAAGGGTGCCTCCAGGCTCTTCCTGTCACTGGCCCTTTCAAACTGAGGAGGTAAAGACCGTGCATACCCTAGGAGGAACGGGGCCAGGTGTCATTGGCAATGTCCTTCCATGGGAGTCGGCAGTGGCATCCTGCTGTATTGCATCTTCACTAGGAACCTCCAGGGTCTTTCCTGCCATGGAGCTAATAAGAGATGGTGCACGTCGGGGGCCCACCCCTAGAGAGAGCTGAGAGATTGACGGGATGGCTGAGGTGCTGGTGGTGTATGTGGCTGGTGGTGGTTCTCCCCATGACCAGTCAAAATGTTATAGTTCAAACTTAAAATTCATTCTCTTTTAGTGTTTGAGAAGAGTAACCTTCACTGAATGAAACACTGTCCCAGGGAGAGTTTTTTTTACTAGATTGTACAGTGGGAATATAAACCTAAGTTAGAATGTAACTCTGGAAGGGTTAGTGATTTCCTATTATTTTATATTTTATGGTGGTTTTCTCCTTGTTTTATTAATTGTAAATTACACATTCTCTTAATAAATTCGGTCAGTTGAGGCCATCCTGTGGCACTGGAGCCACATATGGCTCTATTATGAGAAAAATGTCTCTTGCCCTCCTGACCACATGGGAATTGAAGATCCCAGCAGAGATAGGAGGGGAGGGACTAGAGGAGGAAGAGCGCACAATAGAAATGAGAAGAGAAGAGCCAGTCCTGTCCCTGCTCCACTCCCTTCCTACTAAGCTCATAGAGCTGCTTGATGCAGAGAAGAAACAGAGGGGCTGGACAGGAATCAGAGGCTTTTCTCTCCTCATCCCTACTCTACAGCAGCAGTGCAGGACAGGAGGGAGTGCGGTGAGGCTGGAGCTCACAGGACAGCAAAGAAGAACCAGTCACGTCCTGCTCCAGGCCTCGCAACCTGGTCCAACCCAACTGCTGCCTGGAGTAGAGGGCCCTTCTCTGGCCTGCTCTCTGGTGGGGAAGGGCTGGAGTGCAGACTGCCCCAGGTCCAGGGCCTCACAGTGCTCCCAACACTTCTGATTCTGCTGACAATAGATGGCAGGAGGGAATCACCCAGAGCTCCCATCAGGCCAGAATGATTTGTGGCAAGGAAGAAGGAGCGAATACCACAAGAGGATGAGGAGAGGAGGAGGTGAATGTAGTTAATGATTACTGGGAGGTTGGGGGAATGCATGAAATGAATTCTTGAAGAAGCAGTGGAAGAAGGGGTGAATACGTCTGGAGACAGTGAAGTTGAAAGGGTTAATGTTGTGAGAGTTTTGGGGATGGAGAAAATCACAAGCATGAGCTTATGTTCTGGGGAAGTGTTATGCTCGTTGGTTGCAGACAGCTGCGACCGCGTCTACTTACGTCCTGCACCGTTCTCCTGCCCTCCCTGGGTCTGCTCACGGTGCAGGCTAGTCTCCACCGCCACATTCCCCAGGGCTCCTCATGGCGTCCGAGACGCCGCCGCCAACCACGTCACCTTTGGGCCTTCCTAGACGTGCACGCTTGCCACCGGGCCCTCCTTTGAAGCCTCTTCAGCAGGAACCTCGGGGGCATCCTTGATTGATGATGTCACCCCCAGTTAGCTGACTTGGCAACGAGTTCCATACGTCTCTACAAGCTCCTGCCTCCGTGTTCCTGTGGCTATGCTAACGGACTCCTTGGACTTTGGGCTGTCCGGTACCCGCTCCTTGGGTGCCAGTGTACGCGCTCTACAGTCTCCCCCGCTCCTCAGGCTGGCCCTGCGCCTCCTGAAGTCCTATTCCACAAGGCTCCCCACTCCTCGGGGCTGCCCCCTAGAACACCTTTTCCACTCGGGAGTTCTACCTCAGTGCTTCCCTACTCCTCAGGGTTGTGCCTACGTGCTATTCAAGAGACTGTCAGAGCTTCCCCGCTCCTCGGGGCTGTGCTTACGTGCTATGCAAGAGACTGTCAGTGCTTCCCTGATCCTCGGGGCTGTGCCTACGTGCTATTCAAGAGACTGTCAGTGCTTCCCTGATCCTCGGGGCTGTGCCTACGTGCTATTCAAGAGACTGTCAGAGCTTCCCCGCTCCTCGGGGCTGTGCCTACGTGCTATTCAAGAGACTGTCAGTGCTTCCCTGATCCTCGGGGCTGTGCCTACGTGCTATTCAAGAGACTGTCAGTGCTTCCCTGATCCTCGGGGCTGTGCCTACGTGCTATTCAAGAGACTGTCAGAGCTTCCCCGCTCCTTGGGGCTGTGCCTACGTGCTATTCAAGAGACTGTCAGTGCTTCCCTGATCCTCGGGGCTGTGCCTACGTGCTATTCAAGAGACTGTCAGAGCTTCCCCGCTCCTCGGGGCTGTGCCTACGTGCTATTCAAGAGACTGTCAGTGCTTCCCTGATCCTCGGGGCTGTGCCTACGTGCTATTCAAGAGACTGTCACTGCTTCCCCGCTCCTCGGGGCTGTGCCTACGTGCTATTCAAGAGACTGTCAGTGCTTCCCTGATCCTCGGGGCTGTGCCTACGTGCTATTCAAGAGACTGTCAGTGCTTCCCCGCTCCTCGGGGCTGTGCCTACGTGCTATTCAAGAGACTGTCAGTGCTTCCCTGATCCTCGGGGCTGTGCCTACGTGCTATTCAAGAGACTGTCAGTGCTTCCCCGCTCCTCGGGGCTGTGCCTACGTGCTATTCAAGAGACTGTCAGTGCTTCCCCGCTCCTCGGGGCTGTGCCTACGTGCTATTCAAGAGACTGTCAGAGCTTCCCCGCTCCTCGGGGCTGTGCTTACGTGCTATTCAAGAGACTGTCAGTGCTTCCCCGCTCCTCGGGGCTGTGCCTACGTGCTATTCAAGAGACTGTCAGTGCTTCCCCGCTCCTCGGGGCTGTGCCTACGTGCTATTCAAGAGACTGTCAGTGCTTCCCTGCTCCTCGGGGCTGTGCCTACGTGCTATTCAAGAGACTGTCACTGCTTCCCCGCTCCTCGGGGCTGTGCCTACGTGCTATTCAAGAGACTGTCAGCGCTTCCCCGCTCCTCGGGGTTGAGCATACATCATCATTGGGGACCTGACTCAGGTTTCCCTGCTCCGCAGGTTGGTCTACGTCATTGCATCAGCACATCCTTCGCTGTACAGCTCCGCCCCTCGGGGTTGCCTCTCTGGAATATCTCCTACATGGCCAGTTTCGCGCCTCCTACTCTGCGGCCTGCCTAGCACCTTCCCCCTCAGGGGTCTCTGCCCAGGTATTATCTCCAGCCTGTCTACCTACTGTGGGAATCCCTCCTGGCTGCTTGGGACCTCTCCACAGTCTCATCCAGAGCTCCCTGCTGTGCCTGACTTCGCCTCCCGACGGTGTGGACCTGTGGAGCTCCTCCCCCACAGGTGGTAACAACTCTCATCTCGGGCCAAGGGTCCACATACCCACAAACCATAACAGGAAGATGAGGATAAGGTGAATGTTTTATCCCTCCCCATCTCCTTGATGTCAGCAATGCAAATTGGGCTGTCTGACACCTTATTCCTCCCCAATGGCCACACTGCCCCTGATCTGCCACAGGAGTGAGGGGACCTTGGTTTGCATGGAAGAAATAGACCTGGATTGGGTGTTGTATAAGACTGGGGAGTGGAGGGGGGCATCAGAGAGAAATAGAGATTGGGGTAGAATGGGGCGAGGCAGTAGAGAGGAGTGAGAAAGCCAGAGGGAGGGGGGATGTGTGCAAGATGCCAGCAATGGAGATTTAGCGGGTGGGGGCACAAAAACAGAAATGGTGTCATGGTGGTGGAGAGGCGGTGAGGTTGGTGTATGTGTAAGTGAGGCAGATGGAGAGGGTTTAAAATGGAGGGAGAGTGAGGGTGGGTGAGAGAGAGCTATAGGTAGTGAAGGTGGAAGGGAGGGTAAGAGAGCCATGGTTCGTGAAAGAAGAGAATTAAACAGAGGCAGAAGGGGTGATGGGAAGGGAGGAGAATGAAGCCAGAGGTGAGATGGCGGTGGAAGGATGAGAGAGACAGAGATGGTGATTGGAGTAGGAAGAGCTTGAGAGAGAAACACGGGAGGGGCGAGCAGCTGAATACCTCTGGGGGAGGTGACTTGAAAAGCGGTGAATGCTGGTGGAGAGGGGGAGATTTAAGAGGGCCAGAGGGGTGATGGGAGAGGTGTGTGAGAGAGAGCTGAGAGGGCATTGAAAAGGAGGGGTCAGAAGGAGTGGGGAGAGAGTGGAAACTGCTGCAGGGATGAGGGGGAGGAGGGCAGGGGGGTAAGTATCACACTGGGTGGGGAGGGAGGTGTTAATGTTGAGGTCGCTGAGCCCCTGTCCTGCTTGTGGGGATGGGGAATGCTATGCAGGCACTGCTGAGAGAGAGACTGGCAGGGACAGGGTGTGGGATTCAGAGAGAGAGAAGGTAAGATGTTGGGCAGAAGAGAGGGGGAGAGGGAGAGGGAGATGGGAGGATTGAGGGAGACTGATGTGCAATGGGAGGGGAATCAAGAGAGACTATTGAGGACAGGGTGAGAGGATGGAAAGAGACTTGAGGTGGACAGGATGGAGGGATTGAGAGAGAGATTAATGGGGAAGGGGGGACTTCCCTCCCCTCCCCCACACCCCTCATCCCTTGAAAACCTGAGGCTCTTTGGTGCTGGGCAATCTGATCCCTTGGCTCTTAGAGTGTGAAAGCTTGGCCACCCCTGAGCTAAAGGTTTTAAATGGAAAACACAAAATTGTCTGCTCTGTTTCCCATCGCAGGATGCAGCTTCTCTTACCCACAGAGGGGGAGGGCAAATGTCAGCCCCCACTTTTACCCAGCTAAAGGTTCAGTAAAATCATTTGAAATTGCCCTCAGAATTCAGGCCTGGAATGATTTAGAGATGATAAAGTCTGTGTGTGTTTGGGTATTAGTTTTATATTTATTCTGCTATATCCTGGTTTGGTAATTTGGGGGAACTCTGAGATGTACATTTTTCTCTTACCCTGCAGTTTCCTCCTGCTCCATTGGGTCTCCTGCTCAGTTGGAAGCAGGGAGGGACTCCTGATGCCATGAGCCCTCATTCACAATTACCCCAGGATCTTCCTCTGTTTTATAATCCCCAACCCCTGCTGTGTTCCTCATCACATCCAGTGTTATCATTGCAGAGGAAGTCCTGGCCTGAGACCTTGCACCCGGGCTCCTTCTGGGACCTGCAATGATGGACATTAAATCTGGATCACAAGGGGTGAAGCATGAGTATAACACCAGGGCTCATTCGATGAACCTCTCCTCTTATCCCCCAGGGGCTGTGAAGTTTACACCCACAGCATCCCTACCCCAGATAAACAGGGGAGCAAAAGATCCGACTCAGGGCTTGTTCAAGATGTGATTTTTATCAGTTTTATTTCTTTTTCTTTCAGGGAAAAATTTCTCCAGTGTTCGTATCAGATGTTTGGGTAAGAGCAATTTATTATATGAGAAATAGTTTCACTAAGTCTTGTGTAATTTAAATCTAACTTGTTACCTTCTATATAATAATGTGTGTATATGTGAGTGTATTCACTGATCTCTGGTTTACATCCTTTTACCTCTACAGATACATTAAGGGGTAACGTGATTAGGTTAACACTGAAAATACTTGATTGATCCCTGGTTCAGTTCCTCCTCGCTGCTCCTGGGGTTATTGAGTGACTACACACAAACCTTACATCGCACAAAGCTGCGCCCGCTCTAAGAAGAATCAGGCCGATTCAGTAAACTGCGCGGGAGAGCCGGCGCTCCGAGGTGAACGTCTGCTCTCCCAACGCGCACCCAGGCCACCATTCAGTATGCAAATGAGGGCCCGCGCAAAGTTGAGCGTCCGTTTTCCAACTCGCGGGCAGATTTTTTAAAGATTATTAATTTTTTTTTTTAATTTTTGGGGCCTCCAACGTAATATTGCTCTGATATTAAGTCTGAGGGTGTACAGTTTTTTTACTTTTCTGTACATTTCCCCGGTGGCCGCACATTTCACTTTCTGTATAGAGCGTGACTAACTAATAGGCTCATCAACATGCATTTGCATATTGAGCGCGCTATTAGTTTCGGGGGGGTTGGCCGCGCATTTTCCACGCACTATTACCCCTTACTGTATAAAGAGTAATAATAGCGCGTCGAAAACGTGCGTCCAAACTGGCGCTAACGGTGCGCTCGGCCTGAGTATAACTTGTGCGTATGGATTTATTGTTACAGGTTCACTGTGTGAGTGTGGCAAGGCACAAAGCCAGTATCCACCAGGCAAGCCCACTGGTGAGATCCAGTACCCAAGAAACAAGATAGGTATCCCACAGGCACTTCCCTGACAGGACCCACTACACCACACCACACCCACACCCTGAGGCAGGGCACTGTAGATTCAGGAATAGCAGCGCTTTATTATTATTCGCTAGGTTAAGATTCAGATAGCAAAGCTGCAGAGATAATACTCAGATATAACAAAGGTAAAAAGCATATAATGACAACCCGGTACAATATTTTATTTTCGATTGATAAAAGGGTCCAGGAAAGCAGCAGAGCTCAGTTACCTCTTTAAGTTTAGATTCTCTGTCACTCCTTCTCACTCTCTAGAGAGGACTTTCCGTACTCTTCCTCTTTTTGCACATCTGAGAGCCTGCGTCATGAGAGGCTTGCCCTCCCCACATTGCAGCCTACCTGTGCCTCTAACTCTCTTACCACAGAGCCTGGGCATCTGTTGGTTACTGCTCCTGTTCTCACAGATGTTTTATAGTCACATGATGTGGGGTCAGTGGGAGCACCCTGAGGACTGACGCCTGAATACATCCTTAGCCAAGCTGCTCAAATTAATGCTAAGCAATCCTATTTCCATTCATCAGTGGCTCACAAATGGACAGTGTATAAGTACCGCTTGCTGTCAGAGGGCTCCCTCTCTCTTGTTCCTGCTACTGCAAGAGTCCACAAACTGTAAAATCTCTGGGCCGCATTTTAAAAGGGTTACGCGCATAAGGTACGCGCGTAACCCTTTTAAAACCCCCCCTGCGCGCGCTGAGCCTATTTTGCATAGGCTCGGTGACGCGCGTAAGTCTCGGGGCTTGCCTGGGGGGGGGCGTGTCAGGGGCGTTTCGGGGGGCGTGTTGGGAGTGATGCGGCATTTTGGGGCGTGTTCGGGGGGTGTGGTTCCGGCCCGGGGGCGTTTCGGGGGCATGGTCGAGGCCTCCGAAACGGCTCCGGGCCGGGGAATCGCGCACCTGCAGCCCGCTGGCGTGCACGAGTTACGCCTGCCTCTGGCAGGCATAACTTTGAAGATAAAGGTAGGGAGGGGGTTTAGATAGGGCCGGGGGGGTGGGTTAGGTAGGGGAAGGGAGGGGAAGGTGCGGGGGGGTGAAAGGAAAGTTCCCTCCGAGGCCGCTCCGATTTTGGAGCACTCGGAGGGAACAGGCAGCACGCGCAGGGCTCGGCGCGCGCAAAGTGCACAAATGTGCACTTTGTGCGCGCCGACCCCGGATTTTATAAGATACGTGCGACTGCGCGCGTATCTTATAAAATCCCATGTACTTTTGTTTGCGCCTGGTGCGCCAACAAAAGTATGCGCACACATAGATTTATAAAATCTACCCCTCTGCTTTCAATGCCTCTTTCTCATAGAAACTCTCTTGCTTCTCCTCCACAATATTTACTATGGGGATGACCCCACCTATGGTGGCTCTTCTGGAGTTCAGATCCTCCATGGCATCTTCGAAGTCTACAGGATTTATAAAAGCTCCCTCATCACTGCCCAGTCATGAGGAATGAGGACCCAGGAGGCAATCCATAGCTATCTCCTTTTCCAGACACAGGTCATGAAGAGGTGTCCATTGCTCCTCTAACCTCTGAAGCATCAGATAGGAGGAATTCCAGCAAGTGAATGAGTCAATTATGAGGCATCTGAAATTCTTCCTGCTTCTCACAGGGAAGACGCCCATCCTTTATGCTATGATGAAAATGCCCCACTATTTACCCCCACTTCTCTATCAGGTCCCTCACATATCCCGTGTTCCTGGGCCCCAGCCCCAGGGTATCCCATGCTGCCGGCCCTCTAGCATTGCTGGGAGAATAAACTGTGGGAGCTTCTGACAATGTGTAACTCACTCCTGCCTGGAGCTGTTAGGGTCTGTGAGCAAACAACACGAAAGACAGACCAGTCTCCTTAGATGTAGGGATGCTTTTATTAGCTATGCAATTTAACAGGATAAGACCACATATGCTCCAGTTTACAGGATACAGTCATATATGCCCGACTCAGGCTGAGTTTCATTCAAACAAATGGGCTGCATCAGGGGCTGAAAAACATATAAAATATTGTATCAAATCAAATATAAAGTAAATATAAAATTATAATTGAATATGAAAAATTCATCAAATAATCAAGGATGAGCACAGAAATAAACAAGACAGACAAAAATTAATTTAAAATGCATAATTTGAAAATTTTAAGAATTCTTAATAAAAATAATAATGGTGCAGAACTGTGCATAATCATCAATAAACAATTGAATTACTTAACTTATTAATTATTACAGATATAATACATGTAATGTTTTGAAAATGTCATCTATACATATCTAATAAGTTGTCAAATGCATGCATGCATTATATGATGATTTATTATAAAACAAAATGTAGATAAATACAAAAGATACATCATCTAATTGAATCATTATAAAGAATGGTGACTATACAAAATTATATAACAATATTATAGATAGGTCCACTGGATACCTACCTAAACTGATGAATATCGCAGTAAGCAATAGATATTACTTTACTTATATGTCACACAATAAGTAATAGATATTGCTGTCATAAAAATAAAAAAATTGTTATAAATAGAAGAGGACTGGAAGGCTCATCTGCATACTGCTCCCAGCATCCCCTAGGGAAAGGGGTCTAGAGCTCACCGAAGCGATCCAGGGATTGAATTCTCCAGCTCCAGCTTCCAGAGGCCCGGCACCCTTTGCAGTAGATGATAACCAGAAGGCTCATCTGCATACTGCTCCCAGAATTCCCCGGGAGAGGAGTCCAGACGTCACCGCAAGCGATCCAGGGATTGATTTCCACAGCCCCAGCTTCCAGAAACCCCGCCCCCTTTGCAGTACAAGAGGACTGGAAGGGTGCATCATCAACCCCTTCAATTCTTTGAGTAAAGATCAATTTAATGGTGGTTAAAGAAGATTGGTAAGTATAGCTTTGGGAAATCCTTGGACTTATAAACGTTTGGAGAAAGGTGAAATAGTGAGATATATATTTTGTAGAATTTGTGTGTGTCTGAGGTAATAAGCAAGCCAGAAATAGTTAATTCTAGTGTCTGTCTTTCCCACCCACTCGACCCTTGATTTTTAGGCAACAGACACTTTCTCATTAAAACCAATCAGGCTCTTATCTCAGTCATACTACTGTACCATCCCTTATTGAAAGTTTAATCATACTCTTGTAGGACACTAGCTAAATAATTAGTAAATTCATCTGTAAATTTAAGGTACTTTAATTCCAATTCCCTTAGTATCCTAAACTTAACTAGGAATTCAATAAAATTAAGATGAAGGCAGCAGTCTAGCAGCAAGAGGGGGGCTTTCCAGGCTTTTGCATTGAGTGTCACGTGTATGATTTTTTTACCTGCCGTTGAGAGATTGTATGTGTGCACTCGGTGCAAAGAGCTCCTGGCTCTCAGGTTACGAGTCCGATCTCTGGAGGCTAGAGTAGCAGACTTGGAAGAGCTGGGGCAGAGAGAGAGGTACATTGATGAGACCTTCAGGGACATAGTAGCCAAGTCCCAAATCCAGTCTGGAAGCCCCAGTGCTGCCTTGGATCAGAAAGGTCTCCCAATTGGAGAACATCACCCTGGTGTAGTAGGAAGTGATCCTGTAGCAAGGACCTGCTCTCCAACAGGCCGATACAGAAAGAAACGCGGGAGAGCGGGCGAGCACAGGCCAGTGTCCTGTGCGCACGAAACAGAAAATAAAACGATGCTAATTAGGGCCTGCGGTAAAAGGAGGCGCTAGGGGCACTAACACGTCCCTAGTGCCTCCTTTTTGACAGGAGCGATGGCTGTCAGTGGGTTTGACAGCCGACGCTCAATTTTACCGGCATCGGTTCTCAAACCCGCTGAGAGCCACGGGTTCGGAAACAGGATGCCAACAAAATTGAGCGTCCAGTTTTCAACCCGTGAGCCGTGGGCTGATTTTAAGTTTTTTAATTTTTTAATTTTTAATTATTTGTACTTTTGGGACCTCCGACTTAATATCGCCATGATATTAAGTCGGAGGGTGCACAGAAAAGCAGTTTTTACTGCTTTTCTGTACACTTTCCCAGTGCCGAGAGAAATTAACACCTATCTTTGGGTAGATGCTAATTTCTGAAAGTAAAATGTGCGGCTTGGCTGCACATTTTACTTTCTGAATCACATGGGAATAACTAATAGGACCATCAACATGAATTTGCATGTAGCAGGCTCTATTAGTTTAGGGGGGGTTGGACGCGCATTTTTGACGTGCTATTACCCCTTACTGAATAAGGGGTAAACCTAGCGCATCGAAAACACGCATCCAACCGTGGGTTAACAGTGTGCTCCGCTGGAGCGCACTGTACTGTATCGGCCTGATAGTGATGTATTGTCCTCTCACACTGAGGACAAGTCTCCCAAGGCTACTGCCTAGGAGGGAAGGTTTAGGCAAGCCATCATAGTTGGTGAATCAATTATTAAAAATGTAGATAGCAGGGTGGCTGGTGGGTGTGAGGTCTGCCTGGTAACTTGCCTGCCTGGTGCGAAGGTGGCAGGTGGTGCCCAAGAATCCACCCAAACACCTCAAAACCACAACAGATTTCTAACTCCATGGATTCGGCTCAGCTCACAGCATTGCAGGCCATTCCAGGCCTGGCCCAGCAGATCTCCGAACAGCAGAACGCTCTGGAGAACTTAACTGCTGCTTTCAATCAACTACACACACAGATTAATTCACCAACCACTACAGATACAGAAGTTACACCGCCAGAAGTGACGGTCAAGATAATTGTACCTCTATCTGCTCCAACTCGCTTCTCAGGGGAAGTGCGGAGATGTAGAGGATTTATTAATCAATGTTGCATGCACTTTTCCCTGCAACCTAATAATTTTCCTATAGCTTATGCCAAGACCACCTACATCTTGTCTTATTTGGACGGAAGAACGTTGGCTTGGGCCTCCTCGCTGTGGGAGCACAACGACCCTATCCTGCAAGATCTCCCTGGGTTCCTTGATCTGTTCAGATCAGTATTCGATGACCCTGCCCGGCACATGACTGCAGGATCTCTATTGGCTCACCTGAAGCAAGGTAACAAACCTTTAGCAGACTTCGCCATAGAATTCAAGACACTGGCGTCTGAATTACATTGGGACCCTAAATACCTGAGGACCCTTTTCTTTGAAGGACTGAACTCCTGTCTGAAAGACGAGCTGGCAGCTCGCAAGACGCATGAAACCTTGGTTGAACTGGTGAGGTTGGCAACTATGACTGATCGCCGACTTCGTGACAAGCTTCAAGAGACCAAGACTCCCAGAAGACCCCTTCAGGGTGAAACTCGAGTTGTCCAATCCGAGGCCTACCCCTTCGGTCCCAGTTGCTGGCGAAGAAGAACCAATGCAGTTAGGCCGCAGTCACCTGACTTCAAAAGAGAGAAGAATGCGAAAGTGGTTGGGACTATGCATGTATTGTAGCCAGGCTGGTCACGCTCTACAAACATGCCCTATATGTCCAGGAAACTGGCAAACCTAAGTCCTGCAGGAGGACTCTTCTTAGGTCTAACTGCTCCCTTTCCTCCACTCTCTCTTCCTGTATCTTTGATCTGTGGACCGTTAGAATACCAGACTCTTGCCCTTGTGGACTCTGGGGCAGGAAGCAACTTTGTCTTAAAGCGACTAGTGGAACATTTAAGGATTTATACCACTACTTTGAAGTCTCCACTACTCTTTTCTTCAATTCATGGGGAGCCCTTACCGGGCGAAGTAACCTTGCTCACTGAACCAGTGCAACTACAGACCACTGCTCTCCATACAGAGACTACTTTCTTCTTTGTGCTAGAGAAGGCCATGCACCCATTAGAACTGGGGCTACCGTGACTGCAGGAGCATATGACTCGATTTAACTGGGCCACTTTGGAACTTTCCCTTGGGGCCCATATTGCCATGGTAAATGTCTGATGGAGGTCTCTCCTATACCCTGCATGCCAACTACCCCATTGATGCCCAGGTAGCCACCTTTTCAAGATGTGTTTTCCAAAGAAGTTGCAGACATATTACCTCCACACAGATCCTATGACTGCGCCATCAATTTGAAACCTAACAATGAACCACCCAGAGGAAGGGTCTATCCTCTCTCCGAAACAGAAAATAAAGCTATGTCTGAGTACATACAGGAGAATCTTCAGAAAGGTTTCATAAGACCTTCCAAATCTCCTGCCGGCGCAGGCTTTTTCTTCGTGGGGAAGAAGGACGGAACATTACGTCCATGCATTGACTACAGAGGTCTAAACGAGATCACTGTGAAAGACCGCTATCCCTTACCACTCATCTCAGAGCTATTCGATAGACTACAGGGAGCCAAGATATTCTCCAAACTTGATCTCAAAGGAGCCTATAACTTAGTTCGCATTCGCTCTGGCGATGAATGGAAGACAGCCTTCAATACCCGAGACGGACACTTTGAATACTTAGTGATGCCTTTTGGCCTGTTCAATGCACTGGCTGTCTTCCAAAACATGATGAATGACATTCTGTGGGATTTTCTCTACAAATGTGTCGTTGTATACTTAGACGACATCTTGATATTTTCCCAGGACATGAACACCCACCTGGAAGATGTCTAAAGAGTGCTGCAGAGACTCCATGAGAATCGCTTATATGCCAAGCTGTCTAAATGCGAATTCCACAAAGAATCTGTGCCTTTCTTAGGGTACCTTGTTTCTAATAAAGGTTTCCAGATGGATCCACAGAAGCTGGAGAGCATTCAGAAATGGACACAACCCACAGGTCTAAAGGCTCTTAGATAGTTCCTAGGATTCACTAATTACTACAGAACTTTTATCAAGGATTACTCCTCTCTAACTGTTTCACTAACAGCTATGACTAAATAGGGTGTGAATGTCACCAATTGGTCTACAGAAGCTGTGACAGCATTTCAGAAACTGAAAGACACCTTTTCCAGCAAGCCATGCCTCCGATATCCAGATCCAACCTGGCCCTTTATGGAAGAGATCGATGCCTCAGAGCTGGCGTAGGGGCCGTATTAAGCCAGTCTGGTGACTATAAGACCCTGATGCCAGCAGAGAAGAATTACGGCATTGGGGATAAAGAACTACTGGCAATAAAGATGGCGTTCGAAGAATGACGCCCCTGCCTTGAAGGTGCACAACATCAGATCACTGTTTTCACTATTCACAAAAATCTGGAATACCTCCATCACACTCAGCGCTTAAACCATAGACAGGCGAGATGGTCCCTGTTCTTCAACAGATTTGACTTCATGCTGAAATATCGCCCTTGAGAAAAGAATGTCAGAGCAGATGCTGTATCTTGCTCATTTCTCTTTGAGGATGCACCTGATGAACCTCAGCATATCATTGACCCGAAAAGAGTTATCTTGTCTGCTACACATCCGGTACCCACAGGCAAGACCATTGTACCCAGGAATCTGAGGAAAAAGCTGCTAGCATGGGCTCACAATTCTAAGCTGGCCAGACACCCTAGTCAACGCAGAACACTGGCTAAATTACAGAAGTACTACTGGTGGTCCACCATGAAGGAAGACACTTTCTTCTATGTTGCTTCTTGATCCAATTGTGCCAGACAGAAAACTCCCCTGGATGTTCTTGGGGTCTGCTTCACCCCTTACCAGTACAAGACAAGCCCTGGACTCACATTGCTACAGACTTTGTGGTGGATTTATGACTTTCGGGAGGTAACCATACCATCTGGGTAACAGTGGATCGTTTCTCAAAGATGGCTCACTTCATGGCTCTCCCTGGCTTGCCTTCAGCCATGGAACTTGCTAAACTTTTCATTACTCACATCTTTCACCTACACAGCATGCCAAAGCATATCATCTCTGACAGAGGAGCCCAATTTACAGCGAAGTTTTGGAAATCTTTGTGCAAGAAGTTTGATATCTCTTTCGACTTCACCTCTGCATACCAGAGATGAAATGGGCAAACCGAGATAATGGATAGGACACTCAAGCAGTTCATTTGTGCCTATGTGGGATCTCGCCAAAATGACTGGGCTGAACAGTTGCCCTGGGCTGAATTTGCCGTCAACTTTCATCCTGCAACCTCGATTGGATCAACACCTTTTGAAGTGGTTTACAGATGACTACCACTACCACCCTTACCACTTCCACTTACAGTGTCATCCCCGGCAGTTCAATCTACTGCCAATAACATACAACAAATTTGGATTAAGAGTAAAGAGATGCTTCTTAAAGCAGGACAAAGAGCTAAGAAAATCTATGATAGTCATCCTGTCAAGGCTCCAGAATTCCAGCCTGGTGACAAAGTCTGGCTGTCTACAAAACACTTAAGATTCAAACTACCTTCAGCTCGTTTTGCTCCTCGCTTTGTCGGACCATTATCCATTCTCCGGCGATTAGGCACTCTCACCTATAGTCTCAAACTACCACCAGCGATGAAGATTTATAATGCGTTCCATGTCTCACTATTGGAACCATTAATTCTTAGTGACTTCTCAACCAAGACACTTGAACCTACACCTATTGATATACAAGGTAGATGCCATCCTTGATGTAAGAAAAAGAGGCAGAATACAAGGTAGATGCCATCCTTGATGTAAGAAAAAGAGGCAGAGTATGGGAATACCTCCTGTCAAGGGAGGGTTAAGGACCTGAAAATAACTCTTGGGAACCTTTGGCTAATATTTTGGATAAAGACATGCCTCAACAATTCCACAGAATGCATCCTCAGAAACCTAGACCAGGTAGGAGGTCTGGAGGGGGCCCTTTGAAGGGGGGTACTGTTGCGTCCATCGGTCTCAGACGACTTCGACCTTTGTGCCTCACCTCTCTCTCTGCTTTGGCAAGTTAAAAATAAGACATTGATAAGACAGGCTAAGAGAGAATTTGAAAAGAAGTTGACAGTAGAGGCAAAAACTCACAGTAAAAACGTTTTTAAATATATCCGAAGCAGAAATCCTGTGAGGGAGTCAGTTGGATCGTTAGATGATCGAGGGGTTAAAGGGACACTTAGAGAAGATAAGGCCATCGCGTAAAGATTAAATGATTTCTTTGCTTCGATGTTTACTAAAAAGGATATTGGAGAGGTACCCCTACTGGAGAAGGTATTCATGGGTAATGATTCAGATGGACTGAATCAAATCATGGTAAACCTAGAAGATGGGGTAGACCTGATTGACAAACTGAAGAGTAGTAAATCACCTGGACTGGATGGTATACACCCCAGAGTTCTGAAGGAACTAAAAAATGAAATTTCAGACCTATTAGTAAAAATTTGTAACCTATCGTTAAAATCATCCATTGTACCTGAAGACTGGCGGATAGCTAATGTAACCCCAATATTTAAAAAGGGCTCTAGGGGTGATCTGGGAAACTACAGACTGATTAGCCTGACTTCAGTGCCAGGAAAAATAGTGGAAAGTGTTTTAAACGTCAAAATCACAGAACATATAGAAAGACATGGTTTAATGGAACAAAGTCAGCATGGCTTTACCCAAGGCAAGTCTTGCCTCACAAATCAGCTTCACTATTTTGAAGGAGTTAATAAACATGTGGATAAAGGTGAACTGGTAGATATAGTGTTCTTGGATTTTCAGAAGTTGTTTGACAAAGTTCCTCATGAGATGCTTCTAGGAAGAGTAAAAAGTCATGGGATAGGTGGCGATGTCCTTTCATGGATTACAAATTGGCTAAAAGACAGGAAACAGAGTAGGATTAAATGGACAATTTTCTCAGTGGAAGGGAGTGGGCAGTGGAGTGCCTCAGGAATCTGTTTTTGGACCCTTACTTTTCAATATATTTATAAATGATCTGGAAAGAAATATGACGAGTGAGATAATCAAATTTGCAGATGATACAAAATTGTTCAGAGTAGTTAAATCACAAGCAGATTGTGATAAATTGCAGGAAGACCTTGTGAGACTGGAAAATTGGGCATCCAAATGGCAGATGAAAATTTAATGTGGATAAGTGCAAGGTGATGCATATAGGGAAAAATAACCCATGCTATAGTTACACAATGTTAGGTTCCATATTAGGTGCTACCACCCAGAAAGAGATCTAGGCATCATAATGGATAACACATTGAAATTGTCGGTTCAGTGTGCTCAAAAAAGCAAACAGAATGTTGGGAATTATTAGAAAGGGAATGGAGAATAAAACGTAAAATGTCATGCCTCTGTATCGCTCCATGGTGAGACCGCACCTTAAGAACATAAGAACATAAGAATATGCCTTACTGGGTCAGACCAAGGGTCCATCAAGCCCAGCATACTGTTTCCAACAGTGGCCAATCCAGACCATAAGAACCTGGCAAGTACCCAAAAACTAAGTCTATTCCATGTTACCGTTGCTAGTAATAGCAGTGGCAATTTTCTAAGTCAACTTAATTAATAGCAGGTAATGGACTTCTCTTCCAAGAACGTATCCAATCCTTTTTTAAACACAGCTATACTAACTGCACTAACCACATCCTCTGGCAACAAATTCCAGAGTTTAATTGTGCATTGAGTAAAAAAGAACTTTCTCCGATTAGTTTTAAATGTGCCACATGCTAACTTCATGGAGTGCCCCCTAGTCTTTCTATTATCCGAAAGAGTAAATAACCGATTCACATCTACCCATTCTAGACCTCTCATGATTTTAAACACCTCTATCATATCCCCCCTCAGCCGTCTCTTCTCCAAGCTGAAAAGTCCCAACCTCTTTAGTCTTTCCTCATAGGGAAGCTGTTCCATTCCCCTTATCATTTTGGTAGCCCTTCTCTGTGCCTTCTCCATTGGAATTATATCTTTTTTGAGATGCGGCGACCAGTATTGTACACAGTATTCAAGGTGCGGTCTCACCATGGAGCGATACAGAGGCATACTGTACAATTCTGGTCGCCGCATCTCAAAAAAGATATAATTGCGATGGAGAAGGTACAAAGAAGGGCTACCAAAATGATAAGGGGAATGGAACAGCTCCTCAATGAGGAAAGACTAAAGAGGTTAGCTTTTCAGATTGGAGAAGAGACAGCTGAGGGGGGATATGATAGAGGTGTTTAAAATCATGAGAGCAGGAGATCGGTCCCCGCGCCCCCACTGGACCACCAGGTACTTGTAAAAAGTTTGGGGGGGTTCGGGAGAGTGGGGGAAGGTAAGGGGTCAATTTTAAAGGGTCGGGCCTCACTAAAAAAAAATTAACAATGTGAATCGGAACCGATTCCGATTCACATCTCCACCGATGAGATTTTTTTCTCCCTCCAGCCAAAGCCGATCGTTAAGACGATCGGGCACATGATTCACATCCCTAATCCTTTCAGGATTTTCACGTGATCCCTTATATTCAAATTGCACATTACTTAAGAGCGCTCCCTGATAGTTCTAGAGATCCCTTGGTGTTTCAAAACCTAGATGGGGGTTTTTTGCTTTGAGGGGGCTAAGTCCCCATCCATGTCAGTATATTATAAGCGCCTACAAAAACATGCTGAAGTGGATATGTGTTCTATTTTGGAAACCCGCTGGACCAGGGATGGTGATTTTGTCCTTTCACAAAATATTTCGAAGACATGCTTTTGGCGTATTTCCAGGATCTCAGGCAATATGTAATATAGAGAGTTACAGTTTAAGTTTCTCAGTTTGGCCTATGTGTCACCGGAAGTGGCCTTTCTACTAACTACAGCACCCTGAGCCAGCTGCCTCCAGTGTGGGCATGCTTCTGGGACTTTGTCCCATGTATTCTGGACTTGCCCCACTATACAACGCTTTTGGCGCAAAGTGGCAGAGTACATGGCTGATTTGATAGATGTCGCTTTTCCAGTTACCTCTTCTGGCTGTTATTTGGGTGTATTTCACTGATTTGGATGCGAGATCCTGGGTCGCGTATGCTTTTACGTAAAGCCTGTCTTGTGGGGAAAAAAAAGATCCTTTCTGACTGGCGGTCGCCTGATAGTCCGTCCTTTTGGGCCTGGAGAAACAGTTTCCATAAAATGATGACCATGGAGTCAATGGTAGCTCGAATTTCTCCTCGCTGCCAAAGGCATTTTTTGAAGGTGTGGCAGAATTATCTTCAATCTCTCCCACATCGTGCCCGCAGTCTTGTAGTTAACGATTAACCTTGCTGTTGTGTGTGTTTACCTGGGTGGAACTCTGACTGCTGCTGACTTCCTATGCATTGTGTGGAATGGGGGGGGGGGGGGGCATTTCATTGTTTGTTTGTGATTCTATTCTGAGGAGGGGGCAGAAACCACCCCTCTTCAGTGTTGTATTATTAATGTTGTATCCTTAAGGTTGCAAAAATCTAATAAAAATTGTTTAAACATAAAACCAAATCCTTGTGTACAGAATGAGCCACAGTTTTCCTGCCACCCCACCACTTGTAACCTTTTTAAAAAACAGAAGGGGCTAGAAAAATGCATACTTCCAGCTACAAAGCATGCTTCCGGTTCTGTCAGTAAAAAGCATCAGGAACATTTCTGCTGATGTTCTAGGTCGCATGTTTTGGGAATTTTGGATTGTACTTCCAGTGAGATCATTAAAAACAGCCAGAGTCCATTAATTCTGTCGTCATTAAAAAAAGTGACAGGACCCTTTCTGATGGTGTTCTAGGGAGTGTGGTGAGGGGGGTGGTGAGGAGGTGGACTTCCGGTGATGTCATACCCATGACATCATAGGGGGTGTGGCTTGGGGCAGGGTGTAGGCAGGGCAACCAGTGACATCATAGTGGGACCGGTTTGGGGGCGGGTCATTGGAGGGGCCTCACTATTCACTTCTATTGGGGGGAGGAGCATGGGCGGGGTCTTGGGCAGAGCTAAGGTTGTGGTCAGGGGCAGGGTTAAGGGCAGTAGGAAATGGGAGGGGTGGCTATGCCCCCATTGACTTCTATGGGGAGTGGGCGGGGGGAGTGGGCAGGGCGTATAACAGAAGTGAATGCTGATTGGCTGCTTGTCATCCTTACCTCATCTGTCAATCAGTTTGATTGATGGTGTACCCGTAGACTGCTAACAGCAATTTATAGAGAATCCAGGAGATTACCAGAGGATAAGAAAGAGTTAACAATGTTAGCAATGGATAATATTATATTATCTATGAAGAGTTTGAGAAGAACAGTGGAATATGGTGAGAGAGGTCTGCATATAAGATTTCATTTTGGTGATTATTTGTTAGATTTATGTGCTAGCGACAGTTTCAAATGTGTCCAAAGCACTGACACGGGAGATGGTCGGAAGCATCAGCAATGTGGTAGGAAATGTGTCAACTAAATTTTGAATTTTTGAGTAAAGAATTTTCCAAATGAGTCGCATAAGATCATATGAAGAGCTGGCATCGGGATATTTTCAGATATGATTATGATGTGGTGTAATAGATTTAACAGTGTTAAACAGGACTTTAGGATTTTTGTTAGCATGTTGAATGTGTCTTGAAAAGTTCTGGGGTGGGGCCGGGGACGGGGCGCAGGTCCGGGGGCGTTCGGGGGGGTGGGACCGAGGCCTCCGGAACAGCCCCCGGGTTGGGGGATGGAGAGCCGGCGCGCGCAAGTTTCGCCTGCCCAGAGGCAGGCGAAACTTCTTCAATAAAGGTCGGGGGGGTTTAATTAGGGCTGGGGGTGGGTTAGATAGGAAAATGGAGGGGAAGGTGAGGGGGCAGAAGGAAAGTTCCCCCTGCGTGCACCGACCCTGGATTTTATAACACGCGCGCGGCAGCGTGCGCGTGTTATAAAATAGGGCGTAGATTTGTTCGCTCTGGGTTGCGCAAACAAATCTACACCCGCGCGCTTGTTATAAAATCTGGCCCTTTGTGAATAGGAGCAAGTGGGGGAGTTGAGTTAAGTTGGGAATGATTAAATCTAATGGCGGTGTTGATTAAGTAGTGATCTGAGCAGGGAAAAATGAAGGATTTAGAAAGAGCAAGTCTAGGGTGTGTCCAGGCTTATGAGTAGGAGCAGAAATAAATTGATGCCAGGCAAGGGCATTCATGGCACTTGAGATATGTTCAGTGGAATTAGAGAAATGGATTAAATCAAGGTGCAGCTGAAATCACCTAGGATAATAGTCTTTTCAGGCCAAGGGAGAAGAGCAGAGCAAGGAGAGCAATTATAGGACTAGTAATCCTGGTGGACAATATACTATACAGAGATGAGACCACAGCCTGAATACTGGTGTGCAATTCTGTTTTGCCCCATCTCAAAAAAGGTATAGTTGCACTGCAGAAAGTGCAGAGAAGGGCAACCAAAATGATAAAGGCAAGGAACAGCTCCCCTATGAGGAAAGGCTGAAGAGGTTAGGGCTGTTCAGCTTGGAGAAGAGACGGCTGAGGGTGGATATGATAGAGGTCTATAAAATAATGAAAGTTAAATGTAATCAGTTGTTTACTCTCTCAGATAATAGAAGGACCAGGGAGCACTCCATGAAGTTAGGAAGTAGCTCTTTTAAAACAAATCATAGAAAATCTTTTTCCACTCAGCACATAGTTAAGCTCTGGAATTCATTGCCAGAGGATGTGGTTACAGCAGTTAGTGTAACTGGGTTTTAAAAAAAGGTTTGGATAAATTCCTAGAGGAGAAGTCCATAAACTGCTATTAATACCTTGTTCGCATGTTTTAATTGTTCAATGTAAAGCGCCATGCCTGGCGCCAGTTTATGTTACAATGTGAACCGATATGATATCCTGGATGAATGTCGGTATATAAAAATTTTAAATAAATAAAATAAATAAATAATCAATAAGGTTTAGTAGCTTGGGATCTATTCAGTGTTTGGGTCCTTGCCAGGTTCTTGTGACTTGGATTGGCCACTGTTGGAAACAGGTTGCTGAGCTTGACGGACCTTGGTCTGACCAGTATGGCAACTTTTTATGTTCTTTTCTTCTTATGCAGGATGCAGCTTCTCTTACCCACAGAGGGGGAGGGGCAAATGTCAGCCCCCACTTTTACCCAGCTAAAGGTTCAGTAAAATCATTTGAAATTGCCCTCAGAATTCAGGCCTGGAGTGATTTAGAGATGATAAAGTCTGTGTGTGTTTGGGTGTTAGTTTTATATTTATCCTGCTATATCCTGGTTTGGTAATTTGGGGGAACTCTGAGATGTACATTTTTCTCTTACCCTGAGGTTTCCTCCTGCTCCGTTGGGTCTCCCGCTCAGTTGGAAGCAGGGAGGGACTCCTGATGCCATGAGCCCTCATTCACAATTACCCCAGGATCTTCCTCTGTTTTATAATCCCCCCCCTTGTGTGATCATTGCAGGGGCAGTCCTTGGCTTGAGACCACGCACCCGGGCTCCTTCTGGGACCCTGCAATGATGGACATTAAATCCGGCCACTTGGAGTCAAGCTTGAATATGACACCAAGGGGTCGCGAAGTTTGCTTCCACAGATTCCCTATCCCAGATGACCAGGGGATCGAAAGATCTGACTCAGGGCTTCTTCAAGATGTGCATTTTAATCATTTCCATTTCTATTTCTTTCAGATACCATTTTATGAAGACTTGATATCAAAGTTGGTAAGAGCAATTTACTATTTGACAATAGTTTCAATAGCTGTTGTGTTTTAATAATGAGTGTATGTGTTTGTATTCACTGATCTCTGGTTTGGATCCTTTTAACTCTACAGATACATTAAGGGGGTAACACGCATAGGTTCACATTGAAAATACTTGATTGATTTGTGCTTCAGTTCCTCCTGGCTGCTCCTCCTGGGGTTATTGACTGGCACACACTTAACATTGCACATATCAAAAGCTCTGTGTGAGAATCCCACCTCTGTTTACAGAAACTGAGGCTTGGGATAATTATTTACAGCCATTTCCAGCTGCCAGCTGTTCTAGCTATGGCCGGCATCAAGAGAGATGTCCTGTGAGGGCAGCGAGGCTGTGGCAGATTGAGGTAGGGCATGAAGTGGTAACTGAGAGGGTGCACTCATGCTCATACTACTCTCTGTAGTGGCCACTCTTTCCTGAACTATACACCCACTGTGTCTCTGCTTCTAGTGCTCCTGTTCACACCCCCTACCCACCAGTATCTCCTTTATTTAAGTGACATCCTGTGAGCCCCTGGTACAGGTTCACTGTGTGTGGTTAGACACAAGGTCAGTATCCCCCAGGCAAGCCAGCCCTGGTGAGACCCAGTACCCAGGGCACAAGACCAGTATCCTGCAGGCACTTCCCTGACAGGACTGGCTGCACTGAAACACAACACACCATACTCACACCCTGAGGCAGGGCACGGTAGACTCCAGGTATAGCAGTGCTTTATTATTATTTGCTCAGTTAAGATTCAGAACGTAACGGTGCAGAGATAATAAGGGCAAAAACCATATAATTATAATACAGTATAATATTTTGTTTTGCTGTTATTTAAAAGGGTCCAGGAAAGCTGCAGGGCTCGTTTACCTCTAGAAATTTAGAATTCTCTCCCTCTGTCTATCCCTCTCCCTTTATAAACATGACTTTCCATACTGATCCTGTTTTTTTGCACATCTGAGAGCCTGCTTCAAGAGACGCACGCTCTCCTCACTTCTACAGAGTACTTCAGATTGAGAAACAACTTGCTTTCCCTTGTGACCCTAATTCTTTTACCACAAGCCTGGGCATCTGTTGTCTACTTCTCCTGTTCTCACAGATGTTTTATAGTCACATGATGTGGGGTCAGTGGGAGCACCCTGAGGACTAACGTCTGAATGCATCCTTAGCTCAGCTGATCAAACTTATCTTAAACAATTCTTTTCCTTTCACCCATTGGCCAGCGTGTAAGTACTGTCTTGCTGTCAGAGGTCTCCCTCTCTCTCCCTCTTGTTCCTGCTAGGCAAGGCGTCCTCAAACTGTAAAATCTCTGCTTTCAATGCCTCTTTCTCACAGAAACCCTCTGACTTCTCATCCAGAACATTTACTATGGGGATGACCCCACCTAGGGTGGCATTGATGGAGCTAAGATCCTCCAGGGCATCCTTGAAGGCCTTCTGGACTTACATCAGCTCCCTCATCTCTGCCCGATCACTGAGGATCCAGGGGACAATCCACACCTATCTCCATTCCAGACACAGGTCCTAAAGTAATGTCTGCAGCTCCAGTAACCTCTGAAGCATCAGATAGGAGGAATTCCAGGAACTGCCAACATCTTGAATGAGCCAATTATGAAGCATCTGAAATTCTTCCTGCTTCTCACAGGGAAGCTGCCCATCCTTTATGCTGTGATGAAAATGCCCCACTATTTACCCCCACTTCTCTATCAGGTCCCTCACATACCCCGTGTTCCTGGGCCCCAGCCCCAGGGTATCCCATGCTGCCCGCCCTCTAGCATTGCTGGGAGAATAAACTGTGGGAGCTCCTGACAATGTGTAACTCACTCCTGCCTGGAGATTTTAGGGTCTGGGCAGTTCAACAGGGGGTCTGGGGGAGGGGGGAGGAGGGAGCCTGAAATATTCAGATTTTATTTTAAACAGTAACCAGGGAAGGGATGGGCTGGGCTAACCAGCGGATCCCTCATCATCACTTTTACATTCTGAACGGGCTTGGAATGTTGGGGAGTGAATGGCCCGGCAAGGAGATATGTAGGAAATTTGGCAGGAAGAGGAGAGGGACTGGGACAAAGGCCCCTTCACATCTTTTTTTTTATTTTGTCAGTGCTACTTTACCACAAATCTTTGGAGATATCCAATGAAGTAACAAGTTCTGCAGTCTCTCAGGGCTGGATAAATATATTCCCTTTGTAAATGGCCATTTCTGTGCATAATACTGAGTGTCCCTTGTGAAATTATCCTCCTTATATTAAAGAGAAATATCAGGAAGTAATGAGGGATGTGAGAAAGATGGTTCAGTGCAGCCTTAATCTTCCTTCTCTTCTTCTGTCTCTAAGGTGAGGGTTCTGTCTCTAAGGTGAGGAAATGTAACTTTGTTAGAATGGGGGAGAAGCTCAAGGAGTCGTCAGCTGGAGGGGAAGATCTGGGGAAAAGGAGATATCACAAGGGAAACTAAACTGTTTGTTAGGAAAGTAAATAAAGGGAAGAGGAAAAAGAGACCATTATGGTTTTCTAAAGAAGCAGCTGAAAGTGTAAGTGAGAAAAGGTTCACAGTCATAAACTAAAAGAGATCACAGAAGGAGGAAGACAGGCGACAATATGTGAAAACATTAAGAGAAGCTGGGAAAGTAATCAGGAATGTGAAAATGCAAAGAGAAGAAAAATAGCAAATACGGAAAAACAGGGGGACCAGACTTTTTTTAGATATGTTAGTGAGAGAAGGAAATCCAAAAGTGCATTGTGAGACTCAAAGGTGAAGGGGAGGAATATGAAGACGCTGATGAGGAAAAACGCTTAACAAATATTTCTGTTTGGTGTTCACTGTGGAAGGGCCTGGAGCAGGACCACATAAAACAAACACAAATAAGATTGAAAGTGAGGTAAACCTCAACTGATTTTAGAAGAGTGTGCTCATGTGGAACTAACTAAACATAAAGCAGATAAGGCAAAGGGGCCGGATGTGATATAACCAAGGGTACTAAAGGAACTGAGAGGTGTCCTTGCAGCTCCGCTGGCTGACATTTTCAATGCTTCCTTAGAATCAGGAGGACTTCCCGAAGACTGGAAAAGAACAGATGTGGTTACTGTTCATAAAAGTGGAAGTAAGGAGGAGGCTGGGAACTACAGACCAGTTAGTCTGACCTCTGTGAGCAAACTAAAGAAATCACTGCTAAAAACAGAGGACAGTGCAATATTTGGAATCCATGAATTGCATGATCCAAGGAGCATGGTTTTCACCAGAGATAAATCTTGTCAGATAAATCTGATCAATTTCTATGATTGGCTGATATTGCATTGGCAGTCTGCAGGTTGCTCCCATGGACTGCAGTACCTACTTTCTTAGCCAGGCCTTCCTCATCAGCTTCCAACGCAGCATTGCTCCACCAGGGATTCTCGCAGTGGGCTTCCATGCTCCGATGTGGTGAGATACTGCCGATGTTCCACAACATAACAGTACCCCCCCTTCTTAGGGCCCCTCCCCCCCCCCCCCTGGGGGTTTGGAGTTTCCTAGGATGATACCTGTGGAACTGCTTGATTAGTTTTTTATAGAGAATATTCACTGCAGGCTCCCAGCTATTCTCGTCAGGACCAAAGCCCTCCCACAATATCAGGTATTCCCATCGTCTTCCATGCTTTTTGCACATCCAGGACATCCTGAGCTTGATAAGTGACGTCTTCCTCTGATGCCAGATGTTGGGGTTCAGGTGGATTTTTGGAGAACTCAGAGAGGACGAGAGGCTTCAGCAAAGAGACGTGGAGGCGTTATGGATCTTGAGTGAGGTAGGAAGGTGAAGGCTGTACATAAACTGGACCTAGACGATGAAAGTACAGAAAAAGGCCCAATGTATCTGGGAGCGAAGCAGGCAGAAGGCAACTTTAGGCGAATAAAAAGGGTGCTAAGCCACACCTTGTCACCCAAATTAAATTGAGGAGCTGCCCGATGCTGGACGTCGTAGCATTTCTTCGCCCTCTGGACAGCTTGTTGTAGAAGCTGTTTAGTGTCTTCCCAGAGTTGATGCAAACTCTTTGGGCGGTAGTCTGTGCCGCAGGTGATGACACTGACAGAGATAGTGGAAGCGGAGGCAGAGGTTGACATCCGTACCACAATTTGGAAGGGTGAGGACCCAATGGATGCGGACACATGAGTTTAGAGCAAACTCGCCAAGGGAGCAACTCGGACCAATCATTTTGTCGTGAGTTGGTGTATGCCTGGAGAAATTGCTTCACGGGTCTGATTCATCCTTTCTGTCTGTCCATTGGCCTGCGGATTGATAGGCAGATGTGAGGTCCAAGGAGATGTCAAACGTTTTGCACAAGGCCCTCCAGAACCTAGCCGTGAATTGTACTCCTCGATCGGAGAGTATATGCTCGGAGTCCATGATGGCAGGAGATGTGGTGAAGGAATAATGCATGGCAATCAATATACTGTGTGCTGTTTACACTGCCTGTGTGGGATGAATAATTTCGCCAGCTCTGGGGCTGAAGGGAGGCCAGGTAGAGCCACAAAGTGAGCTATTTTTGAAAAACGATCCACCTTAACCCAAATGGTGTTATTGACACAGGAGGAAGGAAGATCCACAATGAATCCATGGCTATGTGTGTCCATGGTTCACTGGGTGTGGGAAGTGGTTGCAAGAGTCCCCAGGGACGGCCCGTCAGTGGCTCTGATGAGCAGAGGTGGGGCAATCACCTGTGTTGTGCTTCCCAGCTGCACTGGTGCCACGACGGGGCCCTGCTCATCTCCACTCTCCCATCCACCAGCTCCTGGCACTGCTACCGCCAGTTCCCAGTATCCCCGGGCACCTCCATCCCTTCAGGCCTCACAGCAGAGCTCCCTTAGGAGCTCCTCTTCATGATTGGCCACCAGTAGAACCTCTGGAGTGTAGAAAGAGTTCTAGCTTGACCAGGCTGGCTGCCAGCAGGGAATCGTGTGCCCAGCGAAGGATTTTTCTGCGAAGTGGACCAAGGGGAAACACCATCTTCCTGGAAGGTACAGTGAAGGTGGCAGAGAGAAGAATCTTGGTTGAGTCAATGATATGACGCGGGATGTCTGGACATCTTGGTGGTGAAGGATTGAGAGGGGGGCGTTGGCTCGAACATTCTTTATCGGCTGGTTGGTATCATAGCAAAAAAAATTGAGCCGAGTAAAGAAGAGAGTCAGCGCGTTCCACATGGTGCAGAGACTCAAGGTTCTTGTGGTCTGTACACCATGATCTGGTATTGAGCCCCCTCGAGCAGGGGCGCCACTCCTCAAAGGCGAGTTTTATTGCCAATATTCCCTTGTCCCAATTCCATAATTATTGCTCTGCGGGTGAGAAGCGTCGAAGAATGAGCAGGGGTACAAGGTGCGATTGGCAGAGTGTTGGCTGAGTACTGCACCAACTCCGACATCCGATGCATCAACTTCAACGATGAAAAGTCTTTGAGGATCCGGGTGGCGTAAGCAAGGTTCTCTGAGGAATGCATCTTGGAATTTCTGAAAGGCCTCCATGGCCTTCGGATGACCACTGCGAGTGGTTGGCTCCCTTGCGAGTCATGGACGTGAGTGGTGTGGTCAGTGTAGAGTAATATGGGATGAAACAATCGATATTAATTAGTGAACTCCCAGGAATCTACAGAGTGCCTTGAGACCCACTGGTTGGGGCCAGTCCTGGATGCTCTTGGTCTTTTGTGGGTCCATTTGAAAACCCTGGCTCGAGACCACATAGCCTAGGAAAGGAAGGGTCTCCTGTTCAAAAGAACATTTTCTAGTTTGGCATACAAGCAATTGTCCCTTAAGTGGTGAAGGATGTTGCAAATGTCTCTGTGATGACTCTGGAGGTCTCGAGAAAAAAAACAGGATGTCGTCCAGGTAGACTACCACGCAGTGATAGAGCATGTTTCTAAATACTTTGTTCATCATAATTTGAAACAATGCTGGGGCGTTACAAAGGCCGAAGGGCATGACTAGGTATTCAAAATGGCCGTCACGGGTGTTAAAAGCGGTTTTCCATTCATCGCCCTGTTGAATCTGTACCAGAAGTTTTGCCCCTCTCAGGTCCAATTTAGAGAATATTTTGGCCCCCTGCAGCCTGTCAAATAGTTTAGAGATTAGAGGCAAGAGTTAGCGGTCCTTCTGGGTAATCTCGTTTAAGTCACGGTAATCTATGCACGGTCAGAGGGAACCGTCCTTTCCCCACGAAAAAGAACCCTGCTCCAGTGGGAGACTTAGAAGGCCGAATGAAGCCTTTCACCAAATTATCTTGTATATAGGCCAACATGGCCTTAGTGGTAGTCAGGCAGGACATAGGTACACGACCTCCAAGCATTCCTTATGACAGGAGCTGCCCATTGGGAGAGTTGTAAGGTGCTCCAGTCGAATTGTGGAGTATGTTGTCTTAGCCATGGTAGGCCAAGAACCACCGCGTGAATGGCCTTGTCTAGAACAGGTGACTTCGCCAGGTAATAGCTCACCATGGATGGAGGAGAGCAGTAATGGTGTTGGAGTTCGGACTGTGGGAATCCGGAGGTGCTGTACCAGCTGT
>NW_021820326.1:0-46925 GCF_901001135.1 Rhinatrema bivittatum | reverse complement strand
AATTTGTGGATCTAAGATGGAGGGTGATAGATTGTATCCAACTATCAGGGAGGGGGGTGATCCACAAAAATTGTTGAATTTAAAAGAACAACAATGGATTTTTAAATTAAATTCTGTACAACCTCATGGCTTGAACATAGCTGTAGAATGGTATTCTCTGGTTTAAAGGTCCATAGCAACCTCCTACGTCATTTTTACTTACGTGGCTCATTTGGATTGGCTGTGAGTTCCTTTAAGACTTAAAGGCTCTCGCGCCATCACTTAAAGTTTAAGTGATGGCGCGAGAGCGGTCTCCCTTGACTGAAGAAACGCATTATCGCTGGCACTTTGAGCCGCTTTGAACATGTTGGTGTCTCATCTTTGCCCTACTACGTTCGCAAGTATTCTAATCTTTGTGAATGTTACAACAACTGTGTTTATTTATTTTGATAGCTATTTTCGGCCCCCGATGAAGGCATAAGCCGAAACACCGGATCCTGTGTCGGGCTTTCTCTCCCTCTTTGCCTCACACGAAGAACACAGCGTTTCTTCGCGCTGCAAAAAGCTAAGTTCAAATAATTGAAATTTTGGATTACCTGGAATTTGGACATTTGCCTATACTAATACCATGAGATATTTGAAAAACATTCTTGTAAAATATTCCTGATCATACTTCAGTATATTGGATTCACTAAGCAAAGTTAAAATATACTCATCCAAAACCTATGATTATACTATTTGGCATATTAATTCACATGCTATTTAGCATTATAATACATGCCTACCTATGAGGTCTGATAAATGAGAGAAAAGATTCTTTTCTCACTGAGGTGTTGAGAACTATCTTATATTCATGTGGTTAAACAGTATTTGTGTGATTAGCATTTATTAAGAAAAACATGAGTGGATCAGACAAACATTGTCTGATTTTTTTTATGTGTTTCAAATTAAACTACTATGCATCACAGAATAGCATAATCATTAAACAAAACCATAAGCAATTAAGTGAAATAATACAAGGTGGTTCCTGTTCAAAGTTTGCATACTCTTATTTCTTAAAATCATATATTTACCCCCTTTTGCATCAATGAGGGCTTGCAGTCGTTTGTGATAGTTATGAATGAGGCCCTTATTTTCTCATGTGGTAAAAGTTGCCCATTCCTCGTGACAAAAGCCTCCAGATCCTGTAATTCTTTGGTTATACTAGAACAGTGGTTCTCAACCGGATGTTGTCGCGGGAACCCAGTGTGTCGCCAGACTCACAACAGGTGCTGTCTCCACATTCGTTCCCGGGTCCCCCCGCTGACCCATTTGTTTCCCCCTCCCAAGCAAAATAGGTTCTACACCTGGGGCGGAACGCAGGCCATAAACAGCTGGAGGTCCGTGGCACCGGGGCGGAATGCGTCGGTCTTCTTTCCCGGCCCCCCCCTCCCCGGGCCCGGAAGAGGAAGTGGTGAGCCCAAGCAAAGGGCGTTGTGCGGGAAACAAGTAGGATTATGCCAATAGTGGTCAGCCGTCGGGCCCGAAAGAACAGAAAGTGAGGCGCAGCCTGAGGAATGAGCAGTGTGGCTTGCAGAAAAACAAAGAACGTCGTCAACCTCCGTGGCCAATGGGACTCCTTTCTCTGCGACGGCTGAAAATGAAGTAGGTTGCTGCTGCCTTTAGGGTTAGAAGTGGAGGAGGCTGCTGCTGCTGCTAGTTTGGGAGAGGGGGAGAGTGAGTGAATGAGCAAGCATGTCTGTTTGACATCCTGTGTGTGTGTGTGTGTGTGAGAGAGCATGTATGTGAATGATTGAGAGCCTGTACATGTGAAAGAGAGTATGTGTGTGATTGAGAGCTGGTTTAGGTGAGGGAGCATGTGAGTATGTGATTGAGAGCATGTGTGATAGAAAGAAAGAGAGAACATGTGCGTCTGTGTGACTGAGAGCTGGTTTAGGTGAGGGAGCATGTGAGTATGTGATTGAGAGCCTGTGTGTAAATGAGAGAAAGAGAGAGAGCATGTTTGTAAGCATGCAAATGAAAGTCTGTGTGTGAGAGAAAAAGACAGCATGATTGTGTGTGATTGAAAGCCTGTGTGTGTAAGCCTGAAAAGATAGACATCATGTGTGTAAATGTGTAATTAAAGGCCTATATAAGTGAGAGAGAAAAAGCATGTGTATATGTGAGCGACTGAGAGCCAGTGAGAGAGAGAGAGAGAGGAGAAAGTTGCAAGCAAACCATCCCTCCACCTGCTAATTCAAAACAATCTCAGGGCACCTGGATATCAAACGTTCCCAGGTATGCAGAGCAAAAAATTGTTTGTATCCTTATTTTTCATTACTGGGTCTTTGTGTCTGCTATTTTGAAATATTTTATTGGTATCTAGAAATTTTTTACGAGTTTTTAATTATTGGATATTCCATTCATTCGCTGTTTTGAAATAATCTGTTCTTTTTGTTAGTATGGTTTTACAGCTACTGATTTTATATTTCTTGATTTGTTTTATAAGGATGGGTGATGTTTCTTTTTTTCCTTTGTTGCACTGCATACAGAGACTCTGGCTTGTTGCAGTTTCCAATTCAGTTTTTGTCTGCATGCTTCTAGTTATGCGTTTTGGTCTCTTTATTCTTTGTTAGGTGAGGGTCAGCACATGTGATTCAGGTAAGGTTTTCTGCTGGCGTGTAGTTTCTGTGTAGGGCTCTATAGCAGCCTGGTATTGGTGTCTTAAGACCTGGTATAGTATTTTCAGTGTTGCCTTTTCTTAGGTAAGGTGGTTACTGTTAAGTGCTGGAAATTGGTGTTCAGACAGAATAAGTATCTTTTCTTGTGTCATTCTTAACAATAAAAATAATACTGGACCTTTATTTTTTATTTCTGTAGTAAATTTTAATGAGCAGTGTGTCACACATGTGAGCGTGGTCTGTCAGGTGTGTCATGATGGGAAAAAGGTTGAGAACCACTGGTCTAGAATGAACTGCATGTTTGAGTTCTCTCCAAAATGGCTCAATGATGTTGAGGTCAGGCGACTGTGATGGCCACTCCAGAACCTTCACTTTCTTCTGCTGCAGCCACTGAAAGTTTGACTTGGCCTCATTGTCATGTTGGAAAATGCAAGTGTGCCCCATGCGCAGCTTCCTGGCTGATGAATACAATTCTACTCCAATATTTTTTGATAAGATGCTGCATTAATCCTGCCATCAATTTTGACTAAATTCCCTGTGCTGCTGTAGCTCACACACCCACAAAAGGTTTGGTCTCATCACTCCAAATTATTTTGTTCCAGAAGTTTTGAGGCTTCTCTAGATGCTGTTTGATGTATTGTAAGTGGGCTGTTTTGAGGCGTTGGTATAGTAATGGATTTTTTCTGGCAACTCTTTTGTGCATGCTGAACTACCCACACCACTTTGTTTCAGAGAAGCCTGTATTGCAGTAAAGGTTGCTTGTGGGTTTTTATTTGCATCCCAACAAATTTTCCTGGCAGTTGTGTCTGAAATCTTTCGTGGTCTACCTGACCATAGCTTGGTATTAACAGAACCCATAAGTTTCCACTTTTTGATCAGAATTTGAGCAGTACTGATTGGCATTTTCAAATCTTTGCATATCTTTTTATATCCTTTTCCTGATTTACAATGTTAAACTACTTTTGCTCACAGATCCTCTGGCAGCTCTTTTGCTTTCCCAATGCTTCAGTAACCACCAAAGACAGTGCAGCCCTGGATGAAATGCACAAGGGTTTCTCAAGAGCTAAGAAATTTATTGACTATTTATACACAGACACTAATTACAATTAAACAAGGCACAGGTGAGGATGCCTACCCTTCATTGCAATCTCAACCTGTGCATGTGAACTTGAATGTATATTATCAGCCCAAACATTTAAGGGTATGTAAACTTTTGAACAGGACCATTTTATTATTTCCTTTAGTGCTATAGTTTATTTAATGATTGTGCTTTTCTGTGATGCATAATAGTTTAATATGAAACACATTAAATATAAGAGATATGTGTTTTGTCTGATCATTCATGTTTTCTTAAAATGCCACACATCTTAAAAATTCTGCCAGGGGTATTTAAACTAATGATCACAACTGAATATTTTAGTATTTTTCAAAAGCCCATTTACATAGGTAAAGCTTACCTATAACAAGAGCTCTCCGAGGACAACAGAATGTTAGTCCTCACACATGGGTGACATCATTGGATGAAGCCAGGCACGGAACTTTGATCTCAGAGATTCTAGAACTCTCAAACATGCCCTACTGAGCATGTGCAGCTGTAGTCATACCCCTGCCCCCTAGGCAGAGACCCTTAATCCATGATATAGCTAATACATGGAGGAACCAACTCCCAGGGAAGGTGGGTGGGTTTCGTAAGGACTAACATCCAGCTGTCCTCGGAGAACACCTAGTACAGGTAAGCAACTCTGCTTTCTCCGAGGACAAGCAGGATGGTAGTCCTCACACATGAGTGAATCCCTGAGTCTGGACTGATCCGGGTACGTACAGGGGTAGATTTTCAAAAACGGCGCGTTCGTGTACTTTTGTTGGCGCTCCAGGCGCAAACAAAAGTACGCAAGATTTTAGTAGATACGCGCGTAGCCGTGCGTATCCGCTAAAATCCTGGATCGGCGCGTGCAAGGCTGCCTATTCCGTGTAGCCTGCCGCCGTTCCCTCCCAGGCCGCTCCGAAATCGGAGCGGCCTTGGAGGGAATTCGCTAACGCCCTCCCCTCACCTTCCCCTCCCTTCCTCTACCTAACCCCCCCCCCCGGCCCTGTCTAAACCCCCCCCCCCCTACCTTTGTTGGGGGATTTACGCCTCCCAGAGGGAAAAGTAAATCCCCGCGCGCCAGCAGGCCACTGGCGCGCCTAGACGCGACCCGGGGGCGGTTCCGGAGGGCGCGGCCACGCCCCCAGACCACCCCGGGCCTAAACCACGCCCCCGGGCCCGCCCCGAAAATGGCGCGCCGCTCGGCCTCGCCCCCCCAACACGCCCCCCTCGGAAAACCCCGGGACTTACGCGAGTCCCGGGGCTCTGCGCGCGCCAGTAGGCCTATTGAACATAGGCGCACCGGCGAGCAGGGCTCTTAAAATCCGCCCCACAGTGAATAAGAGTTGGGTTCTACAAAGAAAAGCCATATAAAATACTGAGACACAAACTTTCATGCATTGCAGGTGTACGTAAGGCAGAGGCGTGATGCGAATGCAAGCAGAAGCAAACTCTGAAACACAGAAAACAGTACAAGCAGGGCTCCTGAGAAGTAAACTCTGACAATAATAGTAAGTCAGGAACCTCCTGGATACGGAAGAACCCAGAGATGTAGACAAGAGAAAGACTCTTGGATGAAGACCACACAGTTTCCGTCGGTGTTAAAAGACAACCGAAAAACAAACTGGGGCCAGAGGGCCCCCAGAAAGAAACCACGGTCCACTAACATCCGACGGACCAAATGTCTCTGCAGAAGAGTGGTAAGCATAAAGAGTAGAAGAGAAGAAGAAATCCAAGCAACCCTTGGGAGAACAAAAGAAAATTAGGTCTTACCTTCGATAATTTTCGTTCCTGTAGTACCAAGGATCAGTCCAGACTCCTGGGTTTTGCCCCCGCACCAGCAGATGGAAACAGAGCAAAACTTGACAGGCTCTGCCATAAATACCCGGATGCCTCCCACAGCCTGTCAGTATTACGTAATGTCAAAGCAGAATAATTCCCCACTGCAAACTAACTATATACATGAAGTTCAACTGGGGAACCCTCGGGTCACTACCCCCAACATGGAACCGGACACGAAAACAGAAAGAGACAGTGATAAGGACCTTCATGGCTCAATGAATTAGAGCAGAACTAGAAAACAGTGGACTCTCCGACTTAATGCAGAAGTGGGCGGGACTCTGGACTGATCCTTGGTACTACAGGAATGAAAATTATCGAAGGTAAAGCAAAATTGCTTACCTTGTAATAGGTGTTATCCCAGGACAGCAGGATGTAGTCCTCACATATGGGTGACGTCACTGAACGGAGCCCAGCGCGGGAAACCTTTCTGTCAAAGTTTCTAGAAACTTTTGACTGGCCCTGAGAGGCTACTGAGCATGCCCAGCATGCTTTGATATTCTCTGCCACAGGTGTCTCTCTTCAGTCTCGTATGTAGCAAAAAGCGTTAGCAAAAATAAAATAATAAAGGTATGAGGCCCAACTCCGCGGGGTGGCGGGTGGGTTCTGTGAGGACTACATCCTGCTGTCCTGGGATAACACCTATTACAAGGTAAGCAATTTTGCTTTATCCCAGGACAAGCAGGATGCTAGTCCTCACATATGGGTGAATAGCAAGCTAGAGGTTGAGTCATTCGTGGTGAAGTTACAGTAAGTACTGTTGAGAATGAGTCAGTCGAGGATCATAGTAAGTTGGTCGTAGAAGGAGTTGGGATTAAACTGGAAACAAGTTCTTTAAGACAGATTGTCCATAGGCTGAATCTTGTCTTCCTTCTTTGTCCAAGCAGTAGTGAGCTGCAAAAGTGTGAAGAGAATTCCATGTTGCTGCTTTGCATATGTCAAGGATTGGCACTGAACGAAAGTGTGCTACTGAAGTTGACATTGCTCTTACTGAATGTGCCTTTACTCGCCCTTGGAGAGGAAGGCCTGCTTTTTCATAGCAGAACTCTATGCAATCTGCTAGCCAATTGGATAGAGTATGTTTACCCACTGCTTTACCCGGTTTGTTTGGATCATAGGAAACAAAAAGTTGAGTGGATTTCCTGTGGACTGCAGTACGGTTTATATAAAAAGCAAGTGCACGCTTACAGTCCAAGGTGTGTAAGGCTGTTTCTCCTGGATGGGAATGAGGCCTTGGAAAAAATGTGGGTAAATTTATGGATTGATTTAAGTGGAATTCCGTAACTACCTTGGGAAGGAATTTTGGATGTGTACGGAGAACCACTCTGTCATGTAGGAACTTTGTATAAGGTTCATATGTTACAAGTGCTTGTAACTCACTAACCCTTCTAGCTGAAGTAATGGCTGTGAGGAAGATAGTTTTCCAAGTGAGAAATTTAAGATCACAAGAGTCTATGGGTTCGAAAGGAGAGCGCATGAGTCTTGTTAATACCAAATTCAGATCCCAGTCTGGGACAGGTTGTCGAATTGGTTTAAGGTGAGTTAAACCTCTCATAAATCTACTTAAGAGAGGATGTGTGGAAATAGGTGCATCTCCCATTTTGTTATGGTAAGCAGAGATTGCACCTAAATGTACTCTTACAGATGAAGTCTGGAGACCAGATTCCGAAAGATGGTATAAGTATTCCAGTAGGGAAGTTGTGGGGCAGATGAAAGGATTTATATCCTTTCCTGAGCACCACAAAGTGAATCTCTTCCATTTAGAAGAATAGTTCTTTCGTGTGGAAGGTTTACGTGAAGCTATAAGCACTTGAGATATATGAGATGAAAGACTGAGTGGTTGTAATATCAAGCTTTCAACATCCATGCTGTCAGGGATAGGGACTGAAGGTTGGGATGTCGTAACCAGCCCTGATCCTGAGTTATGAGAGTGGGAGCTACTCCCAGTCGAATTGGATCCCTGACTGAGAGGTATAACAGTGTGGGGAACCATACTTGCCGAGGCCAATACGGGGCTATGAGAATCATGGACCCCTTGTCCTGTTGTAGCTTCACTAGAGTTTTGGTTATGAGCGGTATTGGAGGATACGCGTATAGTAGGCCTGAGTTCCAAGGGCGAGCAAAGGCGTCCTTGGCTGGCTGGTTGTTCTGTTTGTGCAGAGAACAAAACTTGTCCACTTTGTGATTCAGATGTGACGCAAAGAGGTCTATTGTTGGTTGACCCCAACGTTGAAATATCCTGGTCGCTACTGCAGGATCCAGAGACCATTCATGTGGTTGGAATTGACGACTGAGTCGATCCACCACTACATTGTGTATGCCTGCCAGATAAGTGGCTCGTAGGAACATTGAGTGATTCAGGGCCCAGCCCCAAATCTGTGCAGCTTCTTGACAAAGGAGATACAAGCCTGTACCTCCCTGTTTGTTGATGTACCACATGGCTACTGTGTTGTCTGTTTGGATGAGAACAGTCTTGTGTGGAACGCATGCAGTGCATAACGTATAGCTCGAAATTCCAGAAAATTGATTTGATATGTTGCTTCGAGTTTTGTCCAAGTCCCTTGAGTGTGGAGATTGTCTACATGAGCTCCCCATCCCAAGGTGGATGCATCTGTAGTTAAAGTAATCTCTGGGACTGGTTGTTGGAAAGGTAGGCCTTTGCACAGGTTGTCTTTGTTGGTCCACCAAAGTAGAGATGATCTTAGTTGGTGGGTCACTGGAATTGGATAGTGAAGTGGTTGAATGGCTTGAATCCATTGTGATCTTAAAGTCCATTGGGCAACTCGCATGGCCAACCTTGCCATAGGAGTAACATGAACTGTGGAGGCCATGTGGCCTAGCAGTATCAGAAACTGATGGGCTGTGGTTTGTGTCCATAAGGAAATGGAATTTGCTAGTAGAATAAGGGCATCTGCACTGTCCATAGGTAGAATGGCCTTTGCTAACTCTGTGTTCAACTCTGCTCCTATGAATTGAAACAGATAGCTGGAGTGAGATGGGATTTTTGATAATTGATGAGAAACCCCATGGAGTGAAGTACAGCAATTGTTCGAGTGAGAGAAGTTATTGCTCCTTGTTGAGATGGACTCTTTATGAGCCAGTCGTCTAGATATGGGAAAACATGGACACCTTCTTTGTGCAAGTGTCCTACTATGACTGCTAGACATTTGGTGAAGACTCTGGGAGCAGACGCCAGCCCAAATGGTAGAACTCTGTATTGGTAATGTTGATGGAGTACTATGAAGCGCAGGTACTTGCGATGAGGAGGGTATATTGGAATGTGAGCATAAGCATCTTGAAGATCCAGAGAACAAAGCCAATGTCTTGCTTGAAGAAGTGGAAGCATGGTGCCTAGAGAAACCATCCTGAACTTTTCTTTCTTTAGAAATTTGTTGAGATTTCTGAGGTCTAGGATGGGACGTAGGCCTCCGGTTTTCTTTGGAATAAGGAAGTATCGGGAGTAGAGTCCTCTGCCCTGTTGTGTCGGGGCACTGGTTGTATGGCCCTGGATCTCAGAAGGGTGGATAATTCTGTTTGTAATTGATGAAGTTGAGAATTTTGTTGTTGGCAGTATGTTGGTGGAAATTCTGGAGGAATTGAGGTAAAATTTAGTTTGTAGCCTCGAGAGACTATGGAAAGTACCCATTGATCTGATGTTATGTTTTGCCAATTTGTGTGAAAATGAGATATTCTTCCTCCTACTGGTAGATTTGGCTTGGGATTGCAATGTTGGGTCTGTTCTCTGGTGTTTTCTTCAAAAGCCTGTTGCAGGGCCTGTCTGTGCAGGAGGTTGTGGACGAGCAGGCCTGGATTGTCTGGCTTGGGAGCGTTGTGTAGGTCTGCTGGATCTACCCCTAGAATTGTGTGAGTAGTATCTGCGTGGCCTGTAATAAGAACGTCGTACATCTCTGCGTGGAGGATGACGAGAAGGCTGAGTAGCAGGCTCTTGAGGGGTTTGAGACAGCTGACGTAGTGTCTCAGTGTGGTCCTTAAGCTGTTGTACAGCTTCTTGAATTTTGTCCCCAAGGAGATTGTCACCAAGACAGGGGAGGTCCACAAGTTTGTCTTGTACCTCAATCCTGAGGTAAGATGCTTTGAGCCAGGCCCGTCTGCGAGCAGTGATTCCAGCTGCTGCTGTTCTGGAAGCAGTTTCAAAATGATCATAAACTGCTCTCACTTCATGTTTGCCTGCCTCCAGTCCTTTTGCTATAACGGCTTGTGCAGGCTCCTGGAACTGGGTGGATAAAGAGGTGATGAATTCTTCCATCTGTTTCCAGAGGTTTCTCTGGTACTGAGTGATGTAAAGTTGATACGCAGAGATTTTAGTGCTTAACATGGAACTCTGGTAAACCTTTTTACCTAGTGTGTCCAGGAATCTGTGCTCCCTGCCTGGTGGAATGGATGAGTATGGGCGCACATGTTTAGATTTTTTCTGTACTGACTCCACAACCACAGACTGGTGTGGTAATTGTTGTTTGTGGTAGCCTGGAGCTGGTTGGACTATGTAGGTAGTCTCCACACGTTTATTTACTGCAGGTGTAGAAGCTGGGAGTTCCCAGATTCTTTTTTGGAGATCCAGTAAAACTTCATGCACTGGTACTGCTAGTACTTGTTTGAGTGGATCCACAAACTGTAGCACCTCAAGTGTCTGTGCTCTTGTGTCTTCATCTGCTGTCAGTTTGAATGGAATGGAGTCAGACATGTTTTGTATAAATGAGGAGAAGGAAAGATCTTCTGGGGGTGACTTCTTTCTTCGATCAGGTGAAGAAGGATTAGACATGAACTCCTCTGAAGAAAATTGAGAGGGTTCATCATCCCAGGAGTCTTCTGAATCTTCCCTGTAAGGTGATTTTGGTCTTGGTGTAGGTGGGACATGGAGTCCTGAGGGACCAGGCTGTGGGTCATCTATGAATACATCTGCAGATGTTGTCCGTGGCCTAATAGGTGACAAGTTATCGATCACATTTTGGTACCTTTGTAAAAGGCGTCAATAAAAGGCCTCATCCTGGATTTCTGGAGGTTCCAGTGGAGGTTGGTCCGATGGTAGCGGGGATGCTGTCGATGTAGTAGCCGGTGGATATGGTACCGATGGTGTGTACCTTAAGGGGCTCGGTGGAATGTGAGTCAAAAGTGATGTGGACTGTGTTCCAAGCCTCGGTGTAGTGGTTATGAAACCAGTGGAAAACTTGGGTGGCAAAAATGGTGCTGTCATCGGTGGTACCACCGGCATCGGTATTATTACCGGCATCGATGTTGGAGGCATCGGAATCGACGGAAAAGTCATCGGCATCGATGCTGGAGGCATCGGCAACGATACTGGAGGCATCGGCATCGATACAGACGGTATCGGCATCGACCCGGAGGTCAGCATCGACGGAATCGTCGGAATATGTTGCTCCTGAAGAGCTTGTAAAACTGCTTGTCTAATGAGTGTAGACAATTCTGGCTATACAATTGGTGAAGACACCAATGGTGTACGCGGTGGCGGTGCTGAGATATCCGTCGATGTAGTAGTTGGAATCGGTGACGGCGAAGGCCCAGTCACCGGTATTTCCTGCTGTCTAGGCCGCTTTGGCATCGATTCATCCTGTATCATCAATGCGGACGATGATGGACGTCGATGTCGATGGCGATGTTTGGTTTTTTGGTGCTCTGCCGATTTTGTCGATAGCACCGACGATGGAGAGGACGGACGATCACCGGATCCATCCGGACGCGGTTTTTTAAGTAAGACCCTTTTTGTTGCTCCAGCTGGAGACGACCTCGATGCTTTCGAGGGAGAAGGGATTAGCTGAAGAGAAAATAGATGTTCCATCTTCTCTTGTCTGGCTTTCCGTCCTTTTACTGTCATCTCTGCACATTTGGCGCATGTACTGACATCGTGTTTTTCTCCGAGGCACAGTACACACTCCAAATGCGGATCAGTTATCGACATATTTCGATTGCAGCCAGAGCACTTTTTGAATCCCGTCGCCATTTTGGAATTGACGGCCATCGATGAATGCGAGTGTGAGGGAAATTTTCTTCCAAAAATATGAAAATGAATAGTACTCACCAGCCGGCGAGCTTGAGAGCTCCTATGAGAGAGAATATCACGAAAAATATTTTGACTTAATTCAGTCAGAAGGATTGCCAAATGCGAGGGCTATAGGTCCGCGGTGTGAACGGCAGCTCGGAAAAGCGAAGACTGAAGACAGACACCTGTGGCAGAGAATATCATAGCATGCTGGGCATGCTCAGTGGCCTCTCAGGGCCAGTCAAAAGTTTCTAGAAACTTTGACAGAAAGGTTTCCCGCGCTGGGCTCCATTCAGTGACGTCACCCATATGTGAGGACTAGCATCCTGCTTGTCCTGGGATAAGACCTAATTTTCTTTTCCCTGTACGTACCGGATTAGTCCAGACTCCTGGGATGTACCAGAGCTTAAACTACTTGGAATGGGACCCAGAGAGGCCCTTTCTCAACACGCCTTCTCCGAAATTACCCTCCCTGGAATCCTGGACATCCAGCCGATAATGACGTGTGAACGTATGCAACGACTTCCAGGTCGCTACTCTGCAAATCTCTTGTGGAGAAATCTGATGACACTCAGCCCAAGAAGCCGCCTGGGAACGTGTAGAGTGTGCCTTCAGTCCCAAAGGCAAAGGCCGACCACCTAAAATGTATGCGGAATTAATGGACTCCTTCAACCACCGCGAGATGGTGGTCTTGGAGGCCATATTACCATGTTTTGGGACCCTGCCAGAGAATGAAGAGATGATCCGAAACCCGGAAGCCATTAGTAACTTCCAGATAGCTTAGAAGGACCCTACGCACATCCAGTTTCTTCAAGTCCTTGAAAAAAGGATCCGACCTGTCGAGCTGCGAAAACGCCGGAAGCTCCACTGACTGGTTCATATGAAAAGAGGAAACTACTTTCGTCAGGAAGGAGGGAACCGTCCGGAGACTAACTCCGGACTCAGAGATCCGCAAGAATGGTTCCCTACAGGACAACATCTGAAGCTCAGAAACACGCCTAGCCGAAGTGATTGCCACCAAAAAGACTATCTTCAACGTTAGATCCTTCAGGGTCGCCTTCTTTAGTGGTTCGAACGGTGGACCGCACAAGGCCTTTAACACAATGTTTAAGTTCCAGGAAGGACAGGGAACAAGCAGCAGTGGACATAAATGCTTTGCCCCCTTAAGAAAACGGACAACGTCTCGATAGGAAGCCAGCGACCCCCCTTCCACCAAACCACGTAAACAACCGAGAGCAGCCACTTGCACCCTCAACGAACTACAGGACAGACCCTTGGCCAAACCATCTTGAAGGAAGGCTAAAATCTCGGACACAGATGCCCGAGTAGCTCGAATCGCCCGAGTTACACACCATGATTAGAAAACCTTCCAAACTCGCACATATGATAAGGAAGTCGAGGTCTTGTGCGACCGCAGAAGCGTGGAGACCACTGCATCAGAATAGCCTTTACCTCTTAAACGGCGCCTCTCAAACACCAGGCCGCTAGACAGAAGCAATCTACCTGATCGAAAGAGACAGGCCCCTGATGAAGAAGATTCGGCAACGCCGGAAGACGCAGAGGTTCCTCTAATGCCAGGTTGAGAAGATCTGCAAATCAGGGGCACCGTGGCCACTCGGGAGGCCACGGTGCCCCTGATTTGCACCTCCGTAGGGTGACTCTCGATTCGACACAGGACTTTACTGATCAGCGGCCAGGGGGGAAAGACATACAGAAGGATCGACTTTGGCCAGGGTAGAGCCAAGGCATCCACCCCCTCCGCCCCCGGTTCCCTGCGGCGGGCAAAGAAGCGTGGAGCCTTGGCATTCTGAAAGGTCGCCAACAGATCCATGGCTGGTTGTCCCCATCAGTCGCAAATTAGTTGGAACGCCCTGTCCACCAATTCCCATTCTCCAGGATCGAGTTGATGCTGACTCAGGAAGTCTGCGTGAATGTGGTCTACCCCTGCTATGTGAGATGCGGCGATGCTGAGAAGGTGCCGCTCCGCCCACTGGATCAACAGTCGAGCTTCCAACGCCACCGGGTGACTCCGGGTCCCCCCTGACGATTGATATAGGCTACCGTTGTCACATTGTCGGATAACACCCTGACCGCCTTTCCTTGATTCAGGGGCAGAAAGGCCTGGAGTGCCAGACGCACTGCCCTGGTCTCCAAATGACTGATGGACCAGTGGGACTCTAGCGTGGACCAGAGACTCTGAACGGACTTTCGTAGACACACCGCTCCCCAACCGGAGAGGCTCGCATCCGTGGTGACCACCGTCCAATCCGGCGCTTCCAGCGAGACCCCCTGGAGGAGATTGTCCGATCGCAACCACCATCCCAGGCTGGACTGCACTACCTCCATTAGAGGCAACGGAAGATGGGACTGTTTGGAGACCGGACTCCAGCGGGAAAGCAATGCCGATTGCAATGGACACATGTGTGCAAAGGCCCACAGGACCAACTCCAGGGTCAATGCCATGGAACCTATCAACTGTAAATAGTCCCAAACCATCGGAGACTGGCTCTCCAGTAAGGCCGTGACCTGGTGCTGTAATTTGAGACTGCGCTCGATGGACAGAAAAACCTTGCCCTGTCTAGTGTCGAATAAAGCTCCCAAAAATTCCAGCGACTGAGTAGGAGTGAGGTGGCTCTTGGCTATATTGACTACCCATCCGAGGGAGTGCAATAACTGCAGCACCCGTTGAATCGCTAAATGACAAAGCACTTCGGACTTTGCTCAGATCAACCAGTCGTCCAGATACGGATGGACTAACAGGCCCTCCAGGCGCAACTGCACTGCAACCACCACCATGATCTTGGTGAAAGTCCTGGGGGCCGACGCGAGACCGAATGGTAACGCTTGAAACCGATAGTGTTTCCCCAAAACATAGAACCTGAGGTACCTCTGTTGATCTTTCCGGATTCCGATGTGGAGATATGACTCTGTGAGATCCAGCGAAGCCAGAAACTCCCCCGGTCTCACGGAGGCAATCATGGACCTCAAGGTTTCCATGCGAAAACGTGGTATCCGGAGACATCTGTTGATGCCCTTGAGATCTAGTATGGGCCGGAAGGCCCCTTCTTTCTTTGGAACGACAAAGTATATGGAGTAGTGTCTTCTCTGTTGCTCCAAGGCGGGAACTGGAACAATTGCCCCCAGGTGCAACAAACAGACCAACGTCTGTTGAACCGCTCTTTGCTTCTCCGCATGTACGCACAGGGATAGGAAAAAACTCGGATTGGAGAGGCGAGCAAAATCTAAAGCGTAGCCATGTTTTATCACCGAGAGTACCCACTGGTCTGTCGTGATTGTGGTCCATACCCAGTAAAAGAGAGACAGTCTGCCCCTACCCTTGGAACGGAGGAATGGACCGGCAGGACATCATTGTGTCGACTTACCACCAGTAGTCGAGGAGGAGGGAGTAGGTCTACCAAAACGTCACCCTCGAAAGGACTGGGACTGCTGCCTACCCCCTCCGGAACGAAAGGATGATGAAGGGGTACTCGAGCGAGGAACACGAGCCTTACGGTTTCCCCGAAACCTGGATCTGGACGAGAAGGAGCCCTTGGGGCGCGACCTGTCCTCCAGGAGTCGTATCATTTATTTTCACCCAGCAACTGCATCATGTCTTCCAATTCCTTCCCGAAGAGGAGCTTACCTTTGAAAGGCAAGGACCCCAGCCGAGACTTGGAGGCTCCGTCTGCAGACCAGTTCCGCAACCACAAGAGTCGCCTGGCCGAAACAGCTGAAACCATGGAACGAGCCGAAGTTCTGAGAAGGTCATACAGTGCGTCCGCACTATAAGCAACAACCGCTTCGAGACGACCCGCTTGCCTGGCTTCGTTCTCGGAGAGTCCTTCATTGGCTAGCAGCTGTTGCACCCAACGCAGCCCGACCCGTAACGCAAAGTTACTACAAATTGCTGCTCGAGCCCCCAGGGCGGAGACTTCGAAAATCTTCAGTTGAATCTCCAACTTGCGATCCTGAAGATCCTTTAACGCCATGGCTCCCGTGACCGGGATGGTCGTCCTCTTTGTAACGGCCGAAACCGCGGCATCCACCTTTGGTACCCGCAGAACTTCCAGAGCGTCTTCAGGCAAGGGATAAAGCTTATCCATAGCTTTCGTGTCCTTCAGACCCAAGTCTGGAGTATCCCATTCTCGAAAAAGAAGGTCGGTTGCAGAGAAGTGAAAAGGGAATGTGGTAGGAGGGCCGCTCAGACCCAACAACACCGGATCCATTGAGCCCAGCTGAGACTCCTCGGGAGGCATAGCGATCCCCAGCTCCTTCAGGAGGGTGGGAATCAGCGGAGCCAGCTCATCCCTTCTGAAAAGGCGGATCACCCTCAGGTCATCTCCTTCCGAGGCCTGGCTCTGCCTTGCTGCTACCTGCACCGGCGCACCATCTCCCTCAGCCCCCCTCGGAGGCAGGGAGGGCTCCTCATGAATCTCCTGATCCGACAATTCGGAGGTGGTGCCCTTGTCCTCTCTCTAGGCGGTAGAGCCCGCAACGGGTGATTGGATTTGGACCGCCCCTCCGAGCTCTCCGACAGAGGACGAGGCTGGTCCGTGTGGAATGGCCCTTCAGGGCCCCCCCGACTGGGCAGGGTGTCTCTTGTGGGCTCTGCAGGCCTTAAAGGCCCTATGCATGGCCAATATAAAACTGGAGGAAAAGGAAGCATCGGACCCTTCAGAGTCCGTGTCTGTGCCCCCCCTGCCCTCCCCCCACTGCCCCTGTTGGAGAAACAGGCCGCGGAGCCGGCCGCTGGGGGGAGAGGGAAGGTGGGGAATCCCTGGGGCTCGCTGTGTTCGGCGCCGCGAGCGGAGCCAGGGACAAAATGGCTGACTTTCCCGCAATTTTCGCGAGAGGAGCCGGTGGTAAAATGGCTGACTTTCCCGCGACTCTTTGCAATTGCTTGAGGGGGACCGCCGGGCGCTCCCCAACCGCGAGGGCGAACGTCTGCCGCCTCACAACCACCCCCCGAAGCGAAACTGAAGGGCCCTCTGAGCACAGCCCGTCCCGAGAGAGGCACGCGGCGCCCAAGCCACAAGCCAAGCAGGCCGACCCACGTGGCATGCTCGGCGCTAGGGAAAGAAGAACCAAAGAAAAACTCACCGAGGAGGAGAAGGGAAGAGGGAGGGAAGGGAGATGCCGAATCGACCGCAGCTGCTGAACTAAGCACGGAGAGCCGCCGCCCGATCAAACTTAAAAATTGGCCCTATTTTTTTTTTTTTTTTTTTAAACCTGGAGCTGTCCCTCACCATGGTTCTGAAGTGGTCCAGCTGGGGTGAGTGAGCCGGGCTCCCTGGTATCACCCTGGCTGGGCTGTACGCTAACCCAGGGTCCTCGACCCTTAGCCCCAGCAACTACTCGACCAGGGGGGATGGTCCCCTGATCTGACAACCCCCTGGGAGTGAAGGACCGGCTCTACAAACAGCTTCTTCCTTACTTCTTTTTCCAGATTTTTTTTTTCAACTTAATAGAGAGAAGAAAGCCCCACACAAAAATAACCTGACTAAACTAAACACCCTTCTTTTTTTTTTTTTTTAAATCAAATTCGACTATGGGAGAAGCACCCGACCATCCGCTGGAGACAGAGTAATACTGACAGGCTGTGGGAGGCACCCTGGTATTTATGGCAGAGCCTGTCAAGTTTTGCTCTGTCTCCATCTGCTGGTGCAGGGGCAAAACCCAGGAGTCTGGACTGATCCTTGGTACTACAGGAACGAAAATTATCGAAGGTAAGACCTAATTTTCTTTTGTTCTCCCAAGGAATGATCCGGTACGTACAGGGAAGTAGCAAATCACAGCAGGGCCTGGAACAGACACTGCGTGCTGAAGCATCAGACCCAGCTGACCACGTAGGACAGAGTCAAGGGTTTAAGAGGATGAAGGGCAATCCCTGAAACAGACCTGTAGCCCAAAACTCCCGAGCAGGGAGATGAGATAGGCCTGAAGCTCATCACAAGAGCACCTGTCAAGAACAGGTTCATCTATCCTATCCACAGGATAGCACAGGGGAGCAGTGTGGCCCTTGTGCAACTTGGAGAAATGGGAAAAGCTAAAGGCAGCATTGGCCAGAGCATGGCAAAAATATATGGAAAAACGTTGTGTATCCTTCCCTGCAGGTATACAGAAGGTATACCACGAGTGCCTAGTTTGTCCTCCTCCCTTCCCCTGACAATTAAACCGGAAGTCGGAAGGAACAAAGAACACAAGGATGCAAACTGGTTGACTGCCAAGGCAAGGACAAGTCGCAGGGTTGTCTATTAACCCCAAGTGAACAACTCACCACCGAATTCAGCAGTGAGTTACCCACCGAGATAGAACCCTCAGCCTGCTTAGAACAACAGAAACTGAGAGTGAATGCCCCAGGGGAGAAATCCCGAAAACTCCTCTAGGAGGTGGGAAGCCGGGGAGTCGCATGTGCAAACCCCGGTGGAATAGGATTCCATTACCGGCCCAGAAACCCAAAGGGTACCAGGGCAGGCCCAGGGTGATCACTGAACAGATTTCCAAGCATTCAGCTGAGGTATTACTAACCCAGCCATGAGTGCATTACTTCCCCCTAGGAAGCACGTGGTCAAACAATGGGCAATCGTTGCATGAACCAGGACTCCCCTGTCTGCAGATCAGGTGATCCTGGAAAAGGGAAAGAACAGCTTGCACGCTACCATGAGCAAAGAGCTGCGCCTCTATTGCAGGGTCACTCGGCCCCCAATTCCCTTTGCCATGGACATGGCAAAAGGGTGAAAGGCATGCTCACCCATTTGATGGACTAGAACTCTCCTCGCAGAGGAGGGTCCCACGGGCAAGAATGATTGGCGATAGCAGTCACTAAGAAAATACACCCACAAAGTCCAGCAGGTGTCAAAGTGAATCCTGAACAGGGGAAACCCTGGAGGGTGACAAGGGAACAACACTGGACAGGCTCCCTTGTGAATGGACCTGCTGCGTCTTAGAGTGATGGGGGAGAGTGCTACCACTCAACCGGTTCTCGCGGCTGGTGAGAATCTGAGAGCGAACGCCAGCCACAGCAGTGCCATCCCTTCTCCAGGAACATTGAAACGAGGGCACCCCTTGAAGGGATGCACAGTCGGGCGTCCAGAGGGGAACCCATAAGAGTTGCCCTGGAACCCAATTGAATCTCCCCTTCCAGAGGGGAGAGGGAAGCAACAGGATCAGGGCCTTCCAATCCCGAAAGACCTTTCAACTCTCCAGAGAAGAGTTGAGGCACAATCACTGATCGCTGAGGTCCCAAAGCAACCAACCCACCACAGGCAGCAGCTTTGGATGGGGGAGGTCACCACCATAATCCACAGAGAGGCCCCAGCAAAAACAGTCCAGTGACCACTGCTGCCATTCCCTGCCCCTGGCCTCCAAGGAGACGCACTGATTCAAAGAATCGAGGCCCCGGTTCAGAGAAAATCTTGCCAGGGATACAGTCTCAGAGGATTTCCCACAAAAATAGATGTCTTGGACATTCCTCTACTGAGGGAGGAGAGGACTCCCGAACCACTCTCCAGATGTGAGGCAGGAGGGTAGTACTTCCTCTGGCGGTAAAAGGACTTCCTGGAGCCTGGTCGCAAGGATTTCCTGATCAAGGATGGCGGATCTGAGGCACTCACTGAGGTGCTGCAGAGTCTTGTGGTGGTCTTTTAACTGAGGTACCGCGTTCCTATCTTTATCCCAAAGAGATTCTCCCCTGCGCAAGGTAGATCTGCCAGCTTCTTCCGGACCTCCGGTCGGAGGTTTGAGGCATGAAGCTAGGCCATTCTGCAGGCACCAATGCCTGCTGCAGCCACCCTTGCCACAGTTTCTAACATGTCGTAGGTGGACTGCACCTCGTGTTTGCCAGCCTCCAGGCCATGAAAAGCATCCTGCTGCTGCTGGGGCAGGCACTCCGACAATTCCTGGACCTATTTCCACAAGTTCCAGTGGTATTGGGTCATATACAGTTGGTATCTACCTACTAACTACCTACCTACCTTCCTACCTAGGGCATCTAAGGCTCTGTGTTCCCGACCTGGAGGGGCAGAGGCATGGGTGCGAGAGCACTTGGCCTTCTTGAAGGCAGACTCCACCACCACAGACTGGTGCGGGAGGTGGCGCCTCTCAAAGCCCAAGGCTTGTTGCACCAGGTAAATGGTATCCGCCTTCCGATTGACCAGAGGAACAGACAAGGGTGCTCCCAGATCCTGAGGAGAAGTTCCTTGAAGATCTCATGGACTGGGGCCACTATCTCCTTTGAGGCATCAACAAACTGGAAGACATCTGCATTTTGTGCTGAGCATCCTCTTCAATGAGGAGCTGGAAAGGGATGGCCTCGGCCATAGCCTAGAGAAAGCCCACAAAGGAAAGATCCTCTGGGGGAGAGCGAAGCTTCTCATCTGGCGGAGGCAGCTTGAAGAGAAGGTCATCTGAGTGTTCAGAGTAAAACTCTGATGTTTCATCTCCCCAGGGATCGTATGGGGGCTCCTCTTCACTCAGGTCCTTTGGGGACTGACATGGAGGGTCCTTGCCCAAGCCTCTCGGTTTTGGCATCGCGGGCACTGTGGGCATTGACAGCACCGAGGACCCCGATGGTGCGGGAATGGGATCGAGGAACCCCAGCTGCGGTACTAAAGGCCCCAAGGGCACCGTTGGCTGCACGGATTCTTCCTCCTCAGAGGACCCGATAATGGGAATCGCTCTGGAGGAGGGCATCAGTGTTCGCCTGGGAACTGATGGTCTCCCGAGCACTGGCTGCTTCGGAAGTACGCCCAGAAGGATGTCTAGATGCTCTAGCAGGGGTGCCAAGAGAGACGGCGAAGGCTCTGGCAGCAGCATGGGGACTGATGCCAACAGCAGCTTGATATCCCTCAGGGCTCGGAGCACTGCTTCTTGAACTCTGAGGTCCAACTCCTCCTGAAAGTCCGCTATAGTTAAATACGGATTTAGGAGGAGGAGGAAGCATCACCAGAGCCTCCTCTGAGTCCCAAGGAGCCTTGGTGCCCAGCACCGCAACCTGTGGGGAACGCCTTGAACTCCCAGATCTGATAGAGGATGGTGCCTCTTCCTCATGGTGTCGCTTCAGTGGCGGCATGGCAGCTGCCGGTGCTGTACCAGTCTCGGAGACGTGTGCCCATGGTGACCGGTGATGATACTTGCAGGACTTCCCTCGGTGCTCGGCCCAGTCTTTCCCCGGAGTCGAGGAAGGTGAAATCTCGACGTTCTTGAGTGTGATGACACTGGAGATGGCCTATCACCGGCTACTCTCTCATGAGAGGGGCCTGCAGAAGTCCTAGAGAGAGACGGCGTATCTAATGGCTCGGTGTCGACCAAACAAGAGAGACTCGGCACCGAGAACGTCAAAAAAAGGAAAATTAGTTCTTACCTGATAATTTTCGTTCCTGAAGTACCAAGGATCAGTCCAGACTGCTGGGTTATGCCTCCCCTCCAGCAGATGGAGTCAGAGAAAAACTGAAAAGCACCCCCTAGATATACCGGTGTGCCACCTGCGATCCCTCAGTATATTCAATATCAAAGCAGAAGGAACGAAATAATCACTTCCGCCAATCAACCAACCTTTGTGGGCCAACCACTGACCAGATCAAGTAGCAACATTGCTTAACTACAGAAACAAACCTGTCACCCTATATATTAAACTAGAAACAAACCGCAGAACAACTTACCGTATAACCTGCAGCACACTTGCAATTATAATCTGTAGATCGCTGCAAAAGAACGAACAGACAGAACCACGAGCGGACTCTCCGTAAACTGACTTGGGCGGGTGTCTGGACTGATCTTTGGTACTACAGGAACGAAAATCATCAGATAAGAACTAATTTTCCTTTCCCTGTACGTACCAGGATCAGTCCAGACTGCTGGGATGTACCCGAGCCGCCTTACATGGGGTGGGACCCCGAGAGTCCCGCTCGAAGCACGCTGCTCCCAAAGGACTCTGTCGATGGACCACGAACATCCAAGCGATAATGCCTAGCAAACTTGTGCAAGGATTTCCAAGTGGCCGCTCTGCAAATCTCCTGGCAAGACACAAGCTGGCTCTCAGCCCACGATGCCACCTGAGAACGCAGAGAGTGAGCCTTAAGCCCTTCCGGAACAGCCTTACCGCAGCCAATGTACGTGGACGCAATCGCGCTCTTCAACCAACGGGCAACAGACGCCTTTGAGGCCTGCAGATCCTTCCTGGGCCCATACCACAAGACAAATAAGTGATCTGACCTTCGAAAGTCATTAGTAACCTCCAAGTATCTCAGGAATACTCGACGAACATCCAAATGCCTCAACTCTCTACCTTGAGGAGAGCAAAGCTCCTCCTCCGTAAAAGAAGGCAATTCTACCATCTGATTAACATGAAAGGTCGACACCACCTTGGGCAAAAATGAAGGTACCGTGCGTAAAGAAACCCCGGCTTCTGATATGCGCAAAAACGGCTCCCTGCACGAAAGCGCTTGCAGTTCCGAAATGCGACATGCGGACGAAATGGCCACCAGAAATACCTTCTTGAGAGTTAAATCTTTCAAGGTGGCTGACTTAATAGGCTCAAAAGGGGCCGCACAAAGACCTCTGAGAACCAAGTTCAAACTCCAGGACGGGCACGGCGCCCTTACAGGGGGACGTAAATTCTTAACCCCCCACAAAAAACGAGTCACATCTGGATGACATGCCAGAGAACAGCCGTCAATCTGACCCCTCAGGCAGCCGAGTGCCGCCACCTGAACCCGAAGAGAACTATAGGCCAACTCTTTCTTCAAACCATCCTGCAGGAATGTAAGGATATGACCTATCGAGGTTCTCCGAGAAGAAAGCTGTAACTCACCACACCAAATGTCAAAGACTTTCCAAACCCTAGCATAAGTCAGAGTAGTCGAAGATCTACCCGCCCTAAGGAGGGTAGAGATCACCGCGTCTGGATACCCCTTCTTTCGTAGCTGCCTCTGCTCATAAGCCAAGCCGCCAGAGAAAAGCGATCCGCCCGAAAGATACCGGGCCCTGTCGAAGAAGATTGGTAGATGAAAAAGACGCAGAGGTCCATCTATCGCCTGGTTCACTAGATCCGCGAACCATGGGCGCCTTGGCCACTCCGGAGCCACGAGGATCACCCGACCTTGGTGATGCTCTATGCGCCGCAATACTCTTCCTACCAGGGGCCACGGAGGAAAGACATAAAGCAGTATGTGAGGAGGCCACGGGAGCGCTAGTGCATCCATGCCCTCAGAGCCGTGCTCCCTTCGACGACTGAAGAAGCGCTCCGCCTTGGCGTTTAGCCGGGTGGCCATCAGGTCCACGTGCGGAACCCCCCATCGTCGAATGATGAGCCGCATCGCCTCTGCGGACAACTCCCACTCTCCTGGGTCTAGATGTTGGCGACTGAGAAAATCCGCCTGAACGTTGTCCACGCCGGCGATGTGAGTGGCCGCGAGACGGGATAAGTGACGTTCCGCCCATGCCATCAATAACTCCGCTTCGGCCACCACCAGGCGACTTTTGGTGCCTCCTTGTCAGTTTATGTAAGCCACCGTGGTGGCGTTGTCAGATAGAATTCGCACCGCTCGATGACTCACTAGCGGAAGCAATTGACGTAAGGCCAGACGAACCGCCCTGGTCTCCAGTCGATTGATGGACAACTTGGCTTGATGAGACGACCACCTGCCTTGAACCGCTCGGGACTGACATACAGCTCCCCAACCGGACAGACTGGCATCCGTCGTTACGACTACCCAAGGTGGGGGCTCCAGGTCCACCCCCTGCAAAAGATGGTCCTGGCTCAACCACCAATCGAGACTGGACCGGGCCGGTTCTAGCAATGGTAGCGACATGTCGTAGTCCTCGGACATGGGGTCCCAACGAGAAAGAAGCGCTCTTTGTAAGGGCAGCATATGTGCAAAGGCCCAAGGCACCATGTCCAGAGTAGAAGCCATATGCCCAATAACTTGTAAATAATCCCAGGCCGTAGGCAGGGGCAGGTCCAATAGGTTGCGCACATGAGTCATCAGATTGACCATCCTCTGATGCGGCAGGAAAACCTTGCCCACCGAGGTATCGAATCAGGCTCCCAGGAATTCTAATTGCTGAGTCGGCTCCAGATGGCTCTTTGCAAAGTTGATTATCCACCCGAGGCTCTGAAGTTGATCCACCACTACTCGAACTGCCTGCTTGCACAAGGTCTCCGACTTCGCTCTGATGAGTCAATCATCCAGATAGGGATGGACCAATATCCCATGACGGTGAAGGAATGCTGCCACCACGATCAGAACCTTGGTGAAAACTCTGGGGGCAGTCGCTAATCCGAAAGGAAGGGTGCAGAACTGAAAATGATCGCCCAGCACCGAGAACCTCAGGAACCGCTGGTGCTGTTCTTGGATTCCGATGTGAAGATATGCCTCCATCAGATCCAAAGAAGCCAAATATTCTCCCTTGTGGTCGGCCGCAATAACAGACCTCAGTGTTTCCATACGAAACCGTGGCACGCGCAATGCCCTGTTGACTTGCTTCAAGTCCAGGATCGGTCTGAATGTGCCTTCCTTCTTTGGAACCACGAACTAAATGGAATACCGACCCGTCCGACGTTCCGCCGATGGTACCGGGGTCACCGCCCCCAGGGCCTGCAGCCGATCCGTCTGTGCGATTACCAGCTGTTTCTCTGGAGGACCGCAAGGCGAGACCAGAAACATATCCCGGAGCGGACAAGCCCCCTGCAGGCCGAAGAACGCGGCATCCCCGAGCAGGAAGGCAGACAGCCAAAAAAGCACGCCAAAGGCAAAAGTAAGAGCTGCCGTCCAAACGCTGCGCTGAACCAGCCACCCCCTCCAGAGGCCCGGGACTGAATTAAGGCAGGCCGGAGCTGAGATAAGGACCACGCTGCCTGTCCCCAACAGGCCTTACGCTGCTGCAGGGCCCAGCTACTTTACTTTTTACTTTTTTTTTTTTTTTTAATTTTTCAGCCCAACAAGCTGTCTCTCCTAATAAGCCCCCTTCAGAGGTAAGCCTCTGGAATACGTTAAATGTGGGGGGAGGGTGACCGGCCCACCGGTAAGCTCTCCCCCTTGTCCACTGGGACTACTTAACTCCGGGTAACCTGTCCGAGGGCCATGCCCTTCCAGCCTGCCAGAAATCCTGTCACTTCGCTGCGCTGAAAACCCGAACGCACAACACTAACTTAACTCAATCCTTTCCTTTTTTTTTTTTATAAAGGAGAAAGGAATCAACTAATTGATCTAGTCTGTGTTACCGAATATCAATAAGGACAAAAAAACCTGGATAACAATTTCAGAAATTTAGAATGGATCAGGACCGCAGGTTATGCCTCTCAATCTGCTGGAGTCAGAGAAAATACTGAGGGATTGCAGGTGGCACACCGGTATATCTAGGGGGTGCTTTTCAGTTTTTCTCTGACTCCATCTGCTGGAGGGGAGGCATAACCCAGCAGTCTGGACTGATCCTTGGTACTTCAGGAACGAAAATGTTCAGTGTGCCAGTCAAAGTTCTAGAAACTTTAACAAAGTTTTCCATTACAGGCTTCATCTGATGATGTCACCCATCTGTGAGGGCTACCATCCTGATTGTCCTAGGAGAATATCAAATGTTTCAAAGTTATGAAAACACAAGCAAACTATAAGGAACTACAGATGGACCTTGAAAGACTGTAGGGCTAATCATCTAAATGGAAAATGAAATTTAATGTGGACAAATTAAAAGTGATGCATATAGGAGAAAAAAAATCCAAAAATGCAAATATAACATTAGGGATGATTTGGAAAGGAATGGAGAATAGAAACAGAGAATATCATAATGTCTCTGTATTGATCCACAGTGTGACCGCACCTTGAGTATTGTGTGCAGTTTTCATTGCCCCATCTCAGAAATGATAGAGCGGAATTAGAAAAGTACAGAGAAGGGCAATAAAAAATGATACGGGGGATGGAACGGTTCTCTTATGAAAAGAAGTTAAACAGTTTAGAGCTCTTTAGTTTAGAGAAAAGGCAGAGAGGGGATATGATGTTTATAAAATCATGAATGGGTTGAAATGAGTAAAGGAAAATTAGTTTCTTACCTGATAATTTTCGTTCCTGTAGTACCAAGGATCAGTCCAGACACCTGGGTTGTGACTCCGCACCAGCAAATGGAGACAGAGCAAGACTTGTCGGGCACCCTCACATATAGTAAGGCACCACCCACAGCTCGTCAGTCTTACGAATGTCAAAGCAAAACAGCAATGAAACCAAACTAACTAACTATACCGCCCCACACTAGGGCCGATTCAACCAAAGCCCCCAGCTGGATCAAAGCTTCCAGAAACAGAGGACCAACAACAGATACTGAAAAACCAATGGAACACCAACCGAGCGGACTCTTCTTAAATCTGAAAACAGACTTGGGTGGGAGCCTGGACTGATCCTTGGTACTACAGGAACGAAAATTATCAGGTAAGAAACTAATTTTCCTTTCCCTGTACGTACCAGGATCAGTCCAGACACCTGGGATGTACCAGAGCTGAACTACCGAGGGCGGGAACCAGAGAGTCCCGCTCGCAGAAATCCAGGTCCGTAACATCCAGCCGATAGTGTCGCGCAAAGGTATGCAACGACTTCCAAGTTGCCGCCCTGCAAAACTGCTGCGGCGACACATACGAAGATTCCGCCCACGAGGTGGTCTGAGCTTGCATCGAGTGGGCGCGGAGGCCCACCGGGACAGACTTATCATTCAATAGGTACGCAGAAGAAATAGCTTCCATCAACCACCGAGCAATCGATGCTCGAGAAGCAGCGCCACTCTGCTTTGGACCCGAACACAATACACAAGGGAGGGTCTGAAACCCGAAATGGATTCGTTACCTCCAGATAACGGAGCAGAACTCTGCGAACATCAAGTTTCTGCAACACCACATGTCCTCAGGAAAGGCAGGCAATTCAATGGTCTGGTTCAAATGAAACGCGGACACCACAGAGGCAGAGAAGCGTGAGAACGGTTCTCGACAAGACAATGCCTGCAACCCCGAAACTCGTCTCGCCGAAGCAATCGCCACAAGAAAAAAACCGCCTGAAGGGTCAGATCTTTTAGAGTCGCTCTCCTGAAGGGCTCAAAAGGCGACGTGCACCGCGCAGTGAGCACCAATTAAGAGTCCAGGAAGGACCAGGATGCCCAACAGAGGCCGCAGATGCTTAGCTTCCCGAAGAAAGCGCACCACGTGTGGATGATGAGCCAGCGACTTACCTTGCACCTTACCTCTGAGACAGCCAAGCGCCGCTACCTGTACGCGGAGGGTGCTGCATGATAGGTCCTTAGCAAGCCCCGCCTGAAGAAAAAACGAGGACATCCAGTACGGATGGTAACACCGGATTCACCTCACGCGATCTACACTAATCTTGGAACACTGCCCAAACCCGGACATATGCAAACGAGGTAGACCGTTATCGAGAACTCAGCAAGGTAGCTACCACCGCATCCGAATATCCCTTAGACTGCAAACGTTTCCTCTCAAAAACCACGCCGCGAGACCGAAGTGAGCCGCGTCCTCAAACCCTGCCGCAGGAGAGCCGCTTCCCCTCGAAAACGGAGAGGAGCCTCCTTTGCCAAGAGCAAGAGGTCCGCGAACCAAGGCCGTCGTGGCCACTCCGGCGCCACCATCATCACCTCTGGAGGTGACTCTATTCGACGAAGGACCTTGCCGATCAGAGGCCATGGAGGAAACACATATATGAGAACGTCCGTGGGCCAAGGGAGTACCAGAGTATCTACCCCTTTGGCTCCTCGTTCTCTCCGTCGACTGACGAATCGCGGAGCCTTGGTGTTCTGAGCGGTGGCCATCAAATCCATGTGTGGTGTTCTACACCGTTTGCAAATTAGGCGGTAAGCCACTTCCGGCAGCTCCCACTCCCCTGGATCCAATCGATGCCGACTGAGGAAATCCGCTTGGACATTGTCCACTCTGGCGATGTGGGACGCCGTGATGTTGCTGAGGTTCCTCTCCGCCCAAAGCATGAGCAGCCGCGCCTGCTCCGCCACCGCTTGGCTCCTCGTACCTCCCTGGCGATTGATATACGCCACTGTGGTCGCATTGTCCGACAACACTCTGACCGAAGTCCCTCGGAGCAATGGGAGGAACGACTGGAGCGCCAACGTGACCACTCTGGTCTCCAAGCAGTTGATGGACCACTGTGATTGAGCTTTGGACCACAGTCCCTGCACCGGGCGGCCCATGCAAATCGCTCCCCAGCCGGAGAAGCTGGCATCCGTGGTGACCACCATCCAGGTGGGCATGAGTAGGGACACTCCGCGTGTCAGATTGTCGGTGCAGAGCCCCCAGGTGGGCATGAGTAGGGACACTCCGCGTGTCAGATTGTCGGTGCAGAGCCCCCACTGCAAACTGGACCTCACCTGATCCATGAGCGGGAGGGGAAGGTAAAAACTCCTCTGACACCTGCCGCCAGCGGGAGAGCAATGCGGATTGCAATGGACATAGATGAGCGAACGCCCAGGGGACTAGCGCCAGCGTTGACGCCATCGATCCCAACACCATCAGGTAATCGCACCCCTGCGGAATCCGGAGGGACAAGAGACGGCGTATCTGACCCTGCAGCTTGCAGACTGGTCCTTGGACAGAAACACCCTGCCTTGCTTCGTGTCGAACAGTGCTCCCAAGTATCCAGGGTCTGGGTGGGAACCAGCCGGATTTTGGCGAGATTGACCAACCATCCGAGTGACTGCAAGAGCTGCAGGACTCTGTCGACTGCCTGTCGGCACGGAATCACGGATGTGGCTCGGATCAGCCAATCGTCCAAGTAGGGGTGAACCAAGAACCCCTCTTTCGCAGCTCGGCTGCCACTACTACAGTCACCTTCGGAACCGTCCTCCGAGCCGTGGCAAGTCCGAAGGGGAGAGCTTTGAACTGATAGTGTCTGCCCAGGATACAGAACCGCAGATACCGCTGATGGCACTGCCGAATTTCGATGTGAAGGTAAACCTCCGTCAGGTTCAGCGACGCCAGGAGAACCCCTGGTCGAACCGAAGCTATGACTGAACGGAACGTCTCCATTTCGAAGCGAGGAACGCGAAGACACCTGTTGACACCTTTGAGGTCCAGGATGGGTCGGAAAATGCCCTCTTTCTTCGGCCCTATGAAGAAAATGGAATACCGGCCCAGATGACGCTGTCCTGGAGAAATTTGTCCCCCGGAACCCGAGCAAACTCTAACGCGTAACCGTGGTGTATCACGCTGAGGACCCCCTGGTCCATAGTTATCCTGGCCCATTCGGGGAAGGAGCCCTCCGCATTTCAATGGGCTGGCTTCGGACTGGTCCCCGACGAGGAACCGCCTTGCCGTCCAAACTGCCTTCCCCGAAAGGACTGGGACCATGACGACTGACTCGAAGAACCAGAACTATACGGTGCCTCAGACGATCTCTGTGGTCGCGACTTCCTGGGCCCCCGAAAGCGGGACCTATTGGAAAACGAAGTCCGAGCCCCGTATCTGTCCTCCGGCAACTTGAACGCCCGGTGTCACCAAGGGACTCAATTGCGGAGCCAGAGAAGACGTCGGGCCGACACTACCCGAGACCGTGGCCCCAGCCAAAGTCCGCAGAAGATCATGCATCGCATTAGCGCTGTACGCAATAACCGCCTCCAAGCCATCCGCTTGCGCCGCCTCCTCACTCGAGAGGCTCGCATTGGCCTGAAGGACCTGAGCCCAGCACAAGCCGGCCCTCAGGGCAAATTACTACAAAGAGCCGCACGTACCCCCAGAGCCGAAACCTCAAGCCTTTCTTGAGCTGAACCTCCAGGGTTCTGTCTTGGATATCTTTGAGGGCCGTGGCCCCCGTCACCGGAATCGTCGACCGGTTAGTGACCGCCGAAACCGCTGCGTCCATTCGAGGAAGACGCAGGAGAGCCAACGCCTCCTCCGGCAACGGGTACAGCTTATCCATAGCTTTACTAACCGTTAGGCCCAACTCCGGTGTCCCATTCTCGAAAACAGAATATCAGAAATGGAAAAAATGGAACGGAAAAGCCACCGCGGGTCCCGTCAGGCCCAACAACACTGGGTCCATCTTAGCGTGCTGTCTAGCCTCCATGGGTGGAGCATCCACCCCCACTCCCAGAAGAATAGCCGGGATAAGCGGTGCGAGCACCACCTTCCGGAGCAAGCGCACCGCTTTGGGGTCGACACCTTCCACCGCAGGGGTGCCCTTGTTGTACCCCGCATGAAGCAGATCCTCTTCCGCGGGCGCACTGTCGTCCCGCGGGACCCCTACGTCAGGGTCCACATCCTCGGAAGAAACCGAGTCGGAGTCGGTCTCCTGGGGGGCCCCGCGACCCAAGTGCCGCTCTCTAAGCGGGTCCACGGGTCTCCGGGAACCCTCCCCCGCTCGCCTCTTCTGGGGATCAGACCGACTGTCTGGACCCCCCTTGACCTTCGACCGTTTCCGTCTCGAGCGTTTACATTTTAAAAATGTTCTTTAAAAGAACCGCGAAGTCTGACGAAAACGAGGCCCCAGAATACGAGCTGGCCTCCTCTTGACTCCGATCCGCCGTAGACGCAGCCCCCCCGCAGGGAATTCCCCCCGGGGTCCCGCTGCTGAGGAGCCAAACCGGCGGCCTGCCGCCATTTTCCCCCGCCCGCCGCTTGGCCTCCCCTACGGACTCCAAAATGGCCGCCGCTCCCGCACTAAGCGGGAACAGGTCGGCCTCACCGGCACCCGCAGGGGCAGCGTGCGGCGGCGATCACGGTCGAGCGGGAAAACCCCCCCGACCGCTCTCGGACGACCCTTCACCGCCCGATAACCCAGAGGCGCATAGGCCGTCGCGCACGCGCACGGAGCCGCACTCAAAATGGCCGCCGTTCCCGCGCTAAGCGGGAACAGATCGGCCTCACCGGCACCTGCAGGGGCAGCGCGCGGCGGCGATCGCGGTCGAGTGGGAACCCCCCGACCGCCCTCGGACGACCCTTCACCGCCCGATAACCAAGAGGAGCATAGTCCGTCGCGCCCGCGCGCGGAGCCGCACTCGCGGCACATACCCCTCTTTGGCATGCGCCGCACCGGTCCGGACCGCCGAAAGAAAAAGAGAAAAAACCAGCAATCAAGCAGCCCCCGGAACGCTCCCCCCACGAAGAGCCAAGCAGACCGCATGGACAGCGAAAGACGGCAAGAAATAAAACAAAGTCCTTTTTTTTTTTTTTTTTTTTCTCTACCTGTCGCTGACCTTGGTCCTGAACTGACTGTTCCAGCGGGGGTGAGTGAACCGGGCTCCCCGGTGTCACCCCCGGCGCTGCTGCCAGAGACAGGCCGGGTCCTCAACCCTCAGCAGCGGCCTCGACCAGGGGAGGGTGGTCCCCTCAGGACCTCACAACCCCCCTGGGAGGCACTCAGGACAAGCGAAGCCGTCTGTAATTTTTTTTTTTTTTTTTTCTAAATAATCCAATCCAATTAAACCAAATCCAACAACCCTGACTAGCTACACAACTACCCAGGGATCCACAGAGCCTGTGGGTGAACCTGCCCCATCTGCTGGAGACAGAGAAAGACTGACGAGCTGTGGGTGGTGCCTTACTATATGTGAGGGTGCCCGACAAGTCTTGCTCTGTCTCCATCTGCTGGTGCGGAGTCACAACCCAGGTGTCTGGACTGATCCTGGTACGTACAGGGAAATAGGAAATGGTTATTTACCCTTTTAAATTGTACTAAGCTTAGGGGATGTGCCAGAAAATTAACAGGTAGCAGATTTAAAACAAATTGGTAAAAGTATTTTTTCACTCAATGCACAATAAAACTATGAAATTTGTTGTCAGAGGACTTGATCAAGGCATCTAGCATAGCTGAGTTTGACAGGGAATTGGACAAGTCCATACGCAAATCTATACCGCACTCTACTTCTTAATCCACATCAAGAAAGCATTGATGAAGTCTGTTTAAATGAAAATAGCTTCAGGAATACAAGTGATTATTTGATTCTACTCACTGAAAAATCAAGATAAGTACCATGCACTAATCCATGTGTAGTGGAGTTTATTATAATGCAGACATTTGTGAAGTTGTGAAGTTTATCTAAATGAAAATATCTTCAGAGACACAAGTGCTAATTTGATTTTATTTATTAAAAGATCAAGAAAAAGCAGTATAAATGTATGTATTTTACAAAGGGAAGTCAATGCCACAAGCATACAAAGTAATGAGAAGCATACATATGGAGAGAGTTAGCTGGATTTAGTTGGACTCTGTGAATTTATAAATATCATCGGAAAAGAGCACGTTGAGTTAAGTGGATATATCAGTGGTTCCCTTTTAAAAAAACAGAAAAAGTATAAAAGTATTTTGTGAATTAAAGATAACAGAATTTCTAAAAAACAAAAGAAATAGGAGGTTTTTTTAGACTAATGATTTTGCCCTTTACCAGACTGACTTTGAAAACTTGCCAGTCTGGCATCTGAAGTCTTTTGCTCCTTTTCAAAAGTTTTTCTAGAAATTGATGTTTAACAATTCTTCCTGATGTGGATTAAGAAGTAGAGTGCGATACAGTTTTGCATAAGCATTTAATGCACAAGTTTGCCTTGATATATTCAGTTTCACTCGGAAAAGTCCATATACCATTATTAGGCAGATAGATTTGGGAAATCCATCACTTATTCCTGGCAATCAGCAAAAAGGAATGAATCTACTCTTTGAGTTTTGCCAAGTACTTGTGAACTGGACTGGCCACCATCAGACAGGATGCTGGGCTCAATGATCTGATTCAGCATGCTATACCTTATGCTCTTAGTAGATGTGAAAGGAGTTACCGGTTAAGCTTCCTTTTTTGTTGGGATTTTGTGATAGTGTTCTCTTCATCCCGTTTCTTTAGTACTTGGTAGTTGTACTCTAGTTTCTCCTGATTCAGTTGGTAAGTCGCTTTCATTTGTTGTAGCTGCTGCTGTAGTACCTAATATTTAAAATTCAACAAAAAACTGAGATCAGTTGTAAAGCAAAATTGCTTACCTTGTAATAGGTGTTATCCCAGGACAGCAGGATGTAGTCCTCACATATGGGTGATGTCACTGACGGAGCCCTATTGCGGGAAAAACTTCTGTCAAAGTTTCTAGAAACTTTTGACTGGCAGCCTGAGGCTACTGAGCATGCCCAGCGTGCCATGATATTCTCTGCCACAGGGGTCTCACTCCAGTCTCGTATGTAGCAATAAGCTTTAGCAAAAAATAAAATAATAAAAGGTATGAGACCCAACTCCGCGGGGTGGTGGGTGGGTTTCGTGAGGACTATATCCTGCTGTCCTGGGATAACACCTATTACAAGGTAAGCAATTTTGCTTTATCCCAGGACAAGCAGGATGCTAGTCCTCACATATGGGTGATTAGCAAGCTAGAGGCTGAGTCATTTTGTAGTGAAGCAATGGTGAAGTATTGTTGTGGAAAATGAGTCAGCCGAAGATCACAGCAGGTTGGATGTAGAAGGAGTTGGGATTAAACTGGAAACAAGTTCTTTAAGACAGATTGTCCATAGGCTGAATCTTGTCATCCTTCCTTGTCCAAACAGTAATGAGCTGCAAAGGTATGAAGAGAACTCCATGTTGCTGCTTACATATGTCAAGGATTGGCACTGAACGATAGTGTGCTACTGATGTTGACATTGCTCTTACTGAATGTGCCTTTACTCGCCCTTGGAGAGGAAGGCCTGCTTTTTCATAGCAAAACTGTATGCAGTCTGCTAGCCAATTGGATATAGTATGTTTACCCACTGCTTTCCCTGGTTTGTTTGGATCATAGGAAACAAAGAGTTGATTTGATTTTCTGTGGACTGCAGTGCGGTTTAAGTAGAAAGTATGTAAAGCCCGTTCGCCTGGGTGCGAATGAGGCCTTGGAAAGAATGTGGGTAAAACTATGGATTGGTTCAAGTGGAATTCCGTAACTATTTTAGGGAGGAATTTGGATGTGTACGAAGAACCACTCTGTCATGTAGGAACTTTGTATAGGGTGCATACGTGACAAGTGCTTGTAACTCACTAACCCTTCTAGCTGATGTAATAGCTATGAGGAAGATTGTCTTCCATGTGAGAAATTTAAGATCACAAGAATCTATGGGTTCGAAAGGAGAATGCATGAGTCTTGTTAATACCAAACTGAGGTCCCATTCTGTGACTGGTGGCCGAATTGGTGGTTTAAGGTGAGTTAAATCTCTCATAAACCTGCTGACAAGAGGTTGTGTGGATATTGGTGCATCTCCTATCTTATTATGGTAAGCTGAGATTGCACTTAAATGGACTCTTACAGATGAAGTCTGGAGACCAGATTCTGATAGATGGTATAAGTAGTCTAACAGAGAGGTTATGGGGCAGGTGAAAGGGTCTATATTCTTTGTCTGCAACATATAGTAAATCTTTTCCATTTGGAAGAGTAATTCTTTCATGTGGAAGGTTTACGTGAAGCTAGAAGCACTTGAGATACATTGGTTGAAAGATTGAGAGGTTGTAAAATCAAGCTTTCAACACCCATGCTGTCAGGGATAGGGATTGAAGGTTGGGATGGCGCAACCGACCCTGATCCTGAGTTATGAGAGTGGGAGCTACTCCCAGACGAATTGGATCTCTGACTGAGAGGTCTAGGAGTGTGGGAAACCACGCTTGCCGAGGCCAATACGGGGCTATGAATATCATGGACCCTTTGTCCTGCTGAAGCTTTACTAGAGTCTTGGTTATGAGCAGTATCGGAGGATACGCGTATAGTAGGCCTGAGTTCCAAGGACAAGCAAAGGCGTCCTTGGCTGACTGGGTCTTGTTTGTGCGTAGAAAACAGAAATTGTCCACTTTGTGATTCAGATGTGACGCAAAGAGGTCTATTGTTGGTTGTCCCCAACGTTGGAATATCCTGGTCGCTACTAAGGGATCCAGGGACCATTCGTGTGGTTGGAATTGACGACCGAGTCAATCCGCCACTACATTGTGAATGCCTGCCAGATAAGTGGCCCGGAGGAACATTGAGTGTTTCAGGGCCCAGTCCCAGATCTGTGCAGCTTCTTGACAGAGGAGATACGAGCCCGTACCTCCTTGTTTGTTGATGTACCACATGGCCACTGTGTTGTCCATTTGGATGAGAACAGTCTTGTGTGAAAGGCAGTCCTTGAACGCATGTAGCACATAACGTATAGCTCGAAGCTCCAGAAAATTTATTTGATAAGTCGCTTCGAGTTTTGTCCAAGTACCTTGGGTTTAGAGATTGTGTATGTGAGCTCCCCAACCCAAGGTGGATGCATCTGTAGTTAACGTTATTTGTGGGACTGGTTGCTGGAAGGGTAGGCCCTTGCGCAAGTTGTCCATGTTCGCCCACCAAAGTAGAGATGATCTTAGTTGGAGGGTTACTTGAATTGGATAATGAAGCGGTTGAATGGCTTGTATCCATTGTGACCTTAGAGTCCATTGGGTTACTCTCATGGCTAGTCTTGCCATAGGAGTGACATGAACTGTGGAGGCCATGTGGCCTAGTAAGGTTAGAAATTGATGGGCTGTTGCCTGATGTCCGAAGTGAATCGAGTTTGCTAATGAAGAAGTGTTTCTGCCCGATCTTCGGGTAGAAAGGCTCTTGCAAGGATGGTGTTCAGTTCTGCTCCTATGAATTGGAGTAGTTGAGATGGAGTAAGATGGGACTTTTGGTAATTGATGAGAAAACCCGTGGAGTGTAGTAGAGTAATTGTCTGATTGAGAGAAGACAGAGCTCCTTTTTGAGATTGACTTCTGATGAGCCAGTCGTCTAGATATGGAAAGACATGGACACCTTGCTTGTGCAAGTGGGCTGCTATTACTGCCAGACATTTTGTGAAAACTCTGGGAGCAGAGGCAAGTCCGAATGGCAGTACTCTGTATTGGAAATGTTGATGACCTACCATGAAGCGCAGGTACTTGCGATGAGGAGGAAATATTGGAATGTGAGCGTAGGCGTCTTGAAGATCCAGAGAACAAAGCCAATCTCCTGCTTGAAGAAGGGGAAGCATGGTGCCTAAAGAGCCCATCCTGAATTTTTCTTTTTTTAGAAATTTGTTGAGATTTCTGAGATCTAGGATTGGTCGTAGGCCTCCGGTTTTCTTTGGAATGAGGAAATAACGGGAATAGAATCCTCTGCTCTGCTGAAGCCGGGGCACAAACTCTACAGCCCTGGCTTTCAGGAGGGTGGAGGCTGTTTGTAAGTGAAGCAAATGATTTTTGCTGAGATGAGAGGAATTCGGTGGAGAATCTTGAGGAATGGTTATGAAGTTGAGTTGATATCCTCGGTGTATAATTGAGAGGACCCATTGGTCCGATGTTATTGACGTCCAAGCATTGTAAAAAGTGGACAGTCTTCTTCCCACTGGTAGTGTTGGTCGAGGATTGGAGCAGAGCCTTGTTCTCTGGATATGATCTCAAAATCCAGTGGCAGGTCCGGTTTGTGGAGCTGGTTGAGGCCTAGTTGTTCTTTGTTGCCTCTGTTGTGGTCGCTGTTGGGACCTGGGAGGCCTCGGTCTGGATGAAGGAGGATAATATCTCCTTTGTTTATAGAATGGGCGCCTAGTGTCCCTTCGTGGGGCCCTGCGGCTAGCATGTGTTGATAGGGCATGCGGAAGAGAAGATAATTGTCGCAGGGTCTCAGTGTGTTCACGTAGTTGTGCGACTGCGTCTTGTACCTTGGTGCCAAACAAATTATCCCCAAGGCAAGGAAGGTCGACGAGCTTATCTTGCACTTCTGGCCTTAAGTCGGAGGCTTGAGTCAGGCCCATCTTCTGGCAGTAATGCCGGATGCAGCAACTCTCGAAGCCGTCTCATAGGCATCATAGGCGGCGCGGACTTCATGTTTTCCTGTGTCTAACCCCTTATTAATGATGTTTTGTGCTGCCTCTTGATATTGTATAGGCAGGGATGGCACAAACTCTTCCATCTGTTTCCAGAGGTTCCTCTGGTACTGGGTCATGTAGAGGTGGTATGCCAAGATCCTGGAGGTCAGCATTGCTCCTTGAAAGATTTTCCGACCCATTTGATCCAGAAATCTGTTATCCTTGCCTGGCGGGATAGATGAATGGGTTCTTGTACGTCTGGAATGCTTCTGCGCAGACTCTACGACCGAGTGGTGGGGCAGTTGGGGTTTTTGATAGCCTGGTGCTGATTGCACTAGGTACGTAGAATCTACTCTTTTTTTCACTGCAGGAACTGTGCAGGGATGTTCCCAGATGCGTTGTTGTAACTGTAAGAGCACCTCATGGATAGGAATTGCGAGATTGTGTTTGGGAGGATCTGCAAACTGGAGTATTTCCAGAGTTTGCTGTCTGTCATCCTTTTCTACCTGCAAATTGAATGGGATAGAATCCGCCATTTCTTGGACAAAGGTAGAAAAAGAGAAATCCTCTGGAGGTGATTGTTTTCTGGGTTGAGGTGGGGAGGGATCAGACATGAAGTCCTCTGATGAAGTGTCTGACCAAGTGTCATATCCAGAAGGTTGGTGAGTAGGTGTAGTCCTAGGAATTGTAGGTACACCTGAAGGTCCAGGTAGAGGGTCTTCAGACACAACGTCCTCTACGTCCTCCTCCACTGGATTAGCAGGCAAGGAAGCAAGTAATTCTTGGTACCTTTTTGTCAGGATACCGTGCAATGCTGCTTCTGCACTTGGAGCTTCAGAAGATGCAGGTGGGTGTTTTGGCATCGAGTGTCTTAATTTTGTCGATGACTTAAGTCTCGATGCCGATGTCTTGTGAGGAGGACGTAGGTGGGTGCCGTCGTGTAAACCGGCTTCAGCTGTGAAGTAGAAGGAACGGTCAAAGTCGATGTATGGAGAAAAGAGAACATCGAGATTGGAACGGTCAACGAAGGCATCGGTGGCATCGAGGGTTGTAGCATCGATGGAGCTTGTACTGTCGAAAAGAAAATTACTTCTTACCTGCTAATTTTCATTCCTGTAGTACTATGGATCAGTCCAGACGGTGGGTTATGTCCCCCGTCCAGCAGATGGAGTCAGAGCAAACTTCGGAGGGTGCTGGCATATAAGCCGGTGCACCCCGCCTGTATCCTCAGTATCGAGAATATCAAAGCCAAGGCAGAATACTGGACAGACCAAGGCAGATGGATCAAGCAAACCCTGAACAATCAACTGTAAACCGTGAAGAACTATGCAACGTGCAATAAGAACTGTCCAAACATAGACAAACACAAACACACAGGTAGAAATCCCCGAAGGGAGAATAACCATGAGAATAGGAAGACAGGAGAGACGAACGAGCAGGTTCCCCACTAGATCCCAAGAAACGTCCAGGGAGGGCGTCTGGACTGATCCATAGTACTACAGGAATGAAAATTAGCAGGTAAGAAGTAATTTTCTTTTCCCTGTACGTACTAGGATCAGTCCAGACGGTGGGATGTACCAAAGCTTCCCTAAACCGGGTGGGTCCCCGGGAAGCCTGCTCGAAGGACCCTGTCCCCAAAGGAACCAGACTCAGATACCTGTACATGAAGCCGGTAATGTCTGGAGAACGCGTGAAGAGACTTCCAGGTCGCCGCTCGACAGATTTCCTGCACAGAGACGAGCTGGGACTCTGCACAGGAGGCGGCCTGGGCTCGGAGAGAATGAGCCTTGAGACCCATCGGGGGATCCTTCCCGGAACCGATGTACGCCGAAGTCACCGCCTCCTTGAGCCAGCGCGCAATCGCAGTCTTGGGACGCTTGACGACCCTTTCTAGGCCCCGACCAGAGCACGAAAAGGTGGTCGGAGACCCGGAACTCATTAGTCACCTCCAAATAACGTAGAAGGGTGCACTTCACGTCCAGTCGTCGAAGAGACATGGGGGCATCAGCCGGGAAGGCTGGCAACTCCACTACCTGGTTCACGTGGAAAGAGGAAACCACCTTCGGCAGGAACGAAGGGACAGTCCGGATGTGAACCCCCGAGTCCGTGAACCGGAGGAAGGGTTCCCTGCACGAAAGAGCTTGCAGCTCGGAGATGCGCCGCGCCGAAGCGATGGCGACCAGGAAGACCGCCTTCAGTGTGATGTCCTTGAGTGCAGCCTGCCGCAGTGGTTCGAAGGGGGCCCCCCCCTAGGGCCCGCAAGACCAGGTTGAGATTCCACGAAGGACAGAGAGGACGCACCGGCGGGCTTAGGTACTTAACTCCCCGGAGGAACCGCGAGATGTCCGGATGAGACGACGGCTCAGGCCTTCCCGAGGCACGAGCCAGCGAAGCGAGAGCGGAGACCTGTACTCTCAGGGAATTGTAGAGAGGCCCTTTCTCTAGCCCCTCCTGCAGGAACGCCAGCACCTGATGACGGGATACTGCAGTCACGAGAGCACCCCGCGCCGAGCACCAAACCTCAAAAACCTTCCATACCCGCACATAAGCGACCGATGTGGAGGTCTTCCGCGCCTGGAGGAGCGTATCTACCACGGGACCAGCGTAGCCCTTGTGCAAGAGGCCCCTCCTCTCATAAGCCACGCCGCAAGACAGAAGTGTTCCGCCTGCTCCGAAAATACCGGGCCCTGGCGGAGCAGACGTGGTAGGTGCGAGAGACGAAGGGGCTCGCCCACCGCCAGGCGAAGGAGGTCCGCGAACCACGGGCGCCGCGGCCACTCCAGGGCCACTAAGATGACTCGACCGATGTGTCTCTCTATCCTCCGTAGCACCTTGCCCACAAGGGGCCAGGGGGGAAAGACGTAGAGCAACAGCTGAGGGGGCCATGGAAGGACCAGGGCGTCGACGCCCTCTGCGCCGTGCTCCCGCCGGCGGCTGAAGAACCGAGGGGCTTTTGCGTTGACCGTTGACGCCATGAGATTCAACGCGGGCGTCCCCCAGCGTCTGACAATGAGAGCCATCGCCTCGTCGGAGAGGGACCACTCTCCCGGATCCAACACCTGACGACTCAGATAATCCGCCTGGATGTTGTCCACCCCGGCGATGTGGGAGGCTTCCAGACGTTCCAGGAAACGTTCCGCCCAAGCCATCAAACGAGCCGCTTCCAGCGCCACTAGTCTGCTCCTGGTGCCCCCCTGCTGGTTGATGTAAGCCACCGTAGTCGCATTGTCGGAGAGAACTCGGACCGCTCGTCCTCTGATCATGGGCAGGAACTGCACGAGAGCCAGCCGGACCGCCCGGGTCTCCAGGCGGTTGATTGGCCAGGCCGTCTGTTCTTTCGTCCACAGACCTTGCGCCGAGCTCCGGAGACACACTGCCCCCCAGCCGGACAGACTGGCATCGGTCGTAACTACAATCCAGTCCGGTGTCTCCAGGGGGCATCCTTGGGATAGGTTCCTGGGATCCAGCCACCACCGCAAGCTGGCCCTGGCGGTCGGAGGGAGAGGAAGGATCGCCTGATAGTCTTGGGAGACCGGCTTCCATCTCGAGAGAAGGGACATTTGCAGGGGCCTCAAGTGTGCAAAGGCCCAGGGAACTAGGCTGATTGCGAACGCCATAGAGCCTAGGACCTGAAAGTAGTCCCGCGCCGTGTGCACCGGAAGACCAGAAAACCTGATGATTAGCTCCCGCAGGGCTTGCGCCTTGTCCGGCCGCAGGAAGACCTTGCCCTGTACCGTGTCGAAGTGCGCCCCCAGGAAGTCCAACTGTTGGGACGGAAGTAGACTGCTCTTGCTGAAGTTCACCACCCAGCCAAGGGACTGTAGGAAGGACACCACTCTGTCGACCGCCGCCCACCCCTGCGGCAAAGACTTCGCTCTGATGAGCCAGTCGTCCAAATAAGGGTGGACCAGAATGCCTTCCCTCCGCAGCGCTGCTGCCACCACTACCATACCTTGGTAAAGGTCCTGGGCTCGGTCGCCAGACCGAAGGGCAGCGCCTGGAACTGAAGTATTGACCCAAGATCTTGAAGCGAAGGAACCTCCAATGGTCCGGGCGGATCGGGATATGGAAGATATGCTTCCGTGAGATCGAGGGAGGCTAGGAACTCCCCTGATGAACCGCCGCGATGACGGAGCGGAGCGTTTCCATACGAAACCTGGAGATCCGAAGCAACTTGTTGACCTCCTTGAGGTCCAGAATAGGGCGAAAGGATCCGTCCTTTTGGGAACCACGAAGTAAATTGAATAATGTCCCGAGCCCACCTCTCCTGAGGTGAACGGGCGCAATGGCTCCCAAATCCAGGAGCCGTCCAGCGTCTGCTGTATCCCCAGCCGCTTGATGCTTGACCCGCAGGGAAGAAAAGATGAACCTGTCCCTGGGAAACCGGACAAATTCCAATGCGTAACTGAGTCTTAGGATGTCGAGGACCCAGCGGTCCGTGGTGATGTTGGCCCACTCCTCGTAAAACAGAGCGATGCGACCTCCAATCCGGGGGTGACGAGGAGAGGGCCGGCCTGGCATCATTGTGTTGTCTTGCCGAGGGCTCCCTGAGCCAAGGAGTCCCTGGAGGGTCTGCGGCCCCGAAAGGGCCGAGTCCCACGACTGCGACCGGGTTTGACGGCGTCCGCGGACCTTGCTGTCTGGAACCCCTGTAGCGCCTCTGAGTGCGGTACCTGTTCCTAGGAAGTCCCCGCGGACGGACGAAAGGACCGGTGACGGTCCTCGGAAGCTTGTGGACCGAGTTTTCTCCCAGGGTCTTGATAATCTGATCTAAGTCTTCCCCAAAGAGGAACCTGCCCTTGAAGGGTAGGGCACCCAAGCTAGACTGGAGGAGGCGTCCGCAGCCCAGTTCCGAAGCCACAGGAGGCGCCTGGCGGACACCGCCGATGCCATGGTCCTTGCCATGACCCGCAGCAAGTCGTGTACCGTGTCCGCTCCGTAAGCGATCACCGCCTCCAGCCGGTCAGCTTGAGCCGCCTCGTCCGGTGGCAACTGCTGGGAAAGTGAGGAGCTGTTGGACCCATCTAAGACCGGCTCTCTGGGTAAGGGAACCGCATATGGCCGCTCGGACCCCCAGTGCCGAGACCTCGTAGATTCTTCTTGAGGGCGACCTCCAACTTCCTGTCCTGAATATCCCGTATAGGGCAGTGCCTCCCGTGACCGGAATCGTGGTTCTTTTCGTGACGGCGGAAACCGCTGAGTCAAACCTTGGGGACCTTCAGAAGATCCAGAAAATCGCTCGGGAGAGGATAGAGCTTATCCATGGCCCTGCTAACCCGAAGGGACGCCTCCGGGTTATCCCACTCCCTCACGATGAGCTGTAGAAACGAATCATGGATCGGAAATGTCCTCGCCAGGGGACGGAGAACCCGCTAAGACAGGGTCTCCCTTGGATTGTAGCGGAGGCCACGGAAAGCGCTGGAGGCCCCCGGGGGCTCGACTGGGGGGTCAAGTCCAATTCTTGGAGCACGTGGGGAATGAGATCCGCCAATTCCTCCTTGCGGAAGATCCGCAGAAACCCGTGGGTCGTCGCATTCCAGGTGTGCTGCTAAAATTGTCTCGTCGTCCGCCTGCGACGCCGGGTCGCCCCCCGGCCCCGGCAGGGGCGAGGGCGTGCTCAGGGGGGCCCTAGGTCCGCCTCCCCCGGCCCCCAATCCCGCAACTGACGTACCTGCCATCCTAGGAGCTTTAGCGGGAGGGGGCGCGGGAACCGAGCCCCCCTGCGGATTCAGGCTCTGCAGGTACGCTTGGTGCATGAGCACCACAAAATCCGCCGAGAAACCGGATGGCCCCGCTGATGGGGTGGGAAGGGGGTCCTTGGAGAGCCCGGAGGTGGAGGGAAGAGGCCCCGGATCCAGGCTCGGGGGTGCCAGCGGTAAAAATTCCTCCGTGGTTTCTTCTGCGTCAGAACCCATGCTACTTTCCAGTTCCAAGATGGCCGCCGCTCCCGCCAAAGACGGGGGCGGGCCCAACCCCCGAGGCCCGCGGCGCTCGGCGCGCGGGGAGAAGTGGTTGAGGAGCGGTGCTAGTCCCCCCCGGGAGGCACCTGCCGCAGAGACCGTCCCTCGATGCGGCTTGTCCGGGCCGCCAAGCTGACAACGGACGCGCTGCATCGCGAGCGTCCGGGGGGGGGGGGGGGAGCCAAGGAACGAGGCAGCAACGCCAAGATCTCGCCGCGGGAGGAGCGGGCCGCCGCGCCCAAGCTCAACTCAAACAGCCCAGCAGCCCCGGGGGCGGCAGGGGAATGACGTCCGTACCGCCTGCGGTCCCGGGGAATGTGACGTCGCGGGACCGCGGGAGAGGGTGAGAGACCGCGACTAGTGAGGGGAGAGGCTGGCCCCACCAGCATCCACCTCGGAGAACGCCAAACTCGGCTGCAAAGAAAGAAATACAAGATTCCCCCAAAACACTTACCCTGTACCCCTCCGGGATAGTAAGCTAGACGGGGGGGAAGGAAGAAGAGGCAGTCCAAATGGCAAGTCTTAAAAACGTGGCGCCAGCCGAGCCGGCTCACCACCGAAGAACAAAAACTTTTTTTTTTTTTTTTATCTGTGTCTTAATAGCTTGATCCACCAGAAGAAAGATAGAATAATGAGAAAAGTGACAAGCCACTAAAGTAGGAGGAACAATGGTTCCCCTCCTCACATCTGCTGGAGTCAGAGAGATACTGGGATACAGGAGGGGTGCACCGGCTTATATGCCAGCACCCTCTGAAGTTTGCTCTGACTCCATCTGCTGGACGGGGGACATAACCCACCGTCTGGACTGATCCTAGTACGTACAGGGAAAAAGGAATCAACATCGATGTCTCCGATGCCATTGAAGTTTGCGGCATCGAGGTTGGTATCGGTGGTATCATTGCATCAGCGGAACCACCGGGCATCGGCGCGGCCGGAGGGTGGCAATGCGGCCTTCGGCGTCGATGTAACCGCAGGCATCGGCGCGACCTCCAGCATCGGCGCACCCGCCGGCATCGGCGATGACGCCGGAACTTGCGCCTGGAAGGCTTCTTTACCTTCTGTCTATTAGGCCGATTAAATCATGGCTTCGATGTATCTGGATATCGATGCCGACGTCTATATCGACAGTGTCGGCAAGGGAACCGAGGATACAGAGGTCAGCGGAGGTTCGGATGACTTGTGCCGCTTAGCAGTCGTTTCCCCCGGGGAGGGAGCGACGGAGACTCCGAGGATCGATGACGTCGGTGCTTGTGTTTAGGCCTCGATTCCGATACTGACCTGGTCGATGATGTCGACGGTACTGGTGATGGAGCATCGCTGGATCCCTTGATTCGCCGTTTTTAAGAAGAATTTCTTAGTGACCCCTGTTGGTGAAGATTTCGTAGAAGTAGACGGTGAAGGTCACTGATTGAGGTGGAAAAGCTGTGGACATTTTCTCCTGCCTCAGCTTTCTGCCTTTCGGGGTCATTTCCTGGCATTGTACACATGAAGAAATGTAGAGATTACTTACCTGATAATCTCGTTTTCCTTGGTGTATGCAGATGGACTCAGAACAAATGGGTATAGTGTGCTCGTGCTAGCAGTTGGAGACGGATTCTGACGTCAGCACGGGGTACATATACCCCCGCAGGAAGTGCAGCTACTCAGTAATCTTCCTTGCAAAAGCTTTATGGATAGTGTTGACTGACCGATCGATTAAATGAACATGATTACCCTGACCGATTGATAGTAGCTGGAGACCGGCCAGTGTTCTCAACCGGAAGGCGTCGACAACCCGGCAGGGTGGATGCCCTATGTAAGAAAGCATGGCTTACCGTGAGTCGGTGAATCCCCATTATACCGGCAGCCGGGCGGGATGCTGAGTCCATCTGCATACACTAAGGAAAACAAGATTATCAGGTAAGTAATCTCTACATTTCCTAGTGTGTAGCAGATGGACTCAGAACAAATGGGATGTACAAAAGCTACTCCCGGACTGGGTGGGAGGGCTGCCAGAGGTCCATTTAGGATTGCCCTCGCAAATGCTGTGTCCTCCCTGGCCTGGACGTCCAGATGGTAGAATCTGGAAAAGGTATGGAGGGAGGACCCGTTGCCGCTTTACATATCTCTGCCGGTGACAGCAACCTAGTTTCTGCCCAGGAGGCCGCCTGCGCTCTGGTAGAGTGAGCCTTGACCCGTAGAAGTGGTGGTTTTCCCGCTTCTATGTAGGGCACGCCTTGATAACTTCTTTGATCCAGCGGGCGATGGTTGCCCGTGAGGCCGCTTCCCCTTGCTTTCTTCCCGCTGTGAAGGACGAACAGGTGGTCCATCTTTCGTACTGCTTCTGACATTTCCAGGTATCTGGACAGCAGCCTGCCGATGTCGAGATGGCGCAGTATTTCGACCTTCTTCCGACTTCTTCAAACCTTCCATGGTTGGCAAGGATATGGTTTGGTTGAGGTGGAAGTGTGAGACTACTTGGGTAAGAAGGAAGGAACCGTGCGAAGATGGATAGCCTCTGGAGTGATTCTGAGAAACGGATCCATGGCAGGACAGCAACTTGTAGCTCTGAGATGCGGCGTGCTGAGCATACGGCCAGCAGGAACACCATCTTCAAGGTTAACAAACGGAGGGACAGGCCTCGAAGGGGTCTGAAGGCGGGTCCCGCTAGAAATTCCAAAACTAGGTTGAGGTTCCACAGGGGCACTGGCCACTTCAGTAGCGGGCGAATGTGTTTGACTCCTTTCAGGAAACGTGAAACGTCTGGGTGTGTGGCAATGCTGCTGCCTTCACTCCTGGGACCATAGCAGGATAGCGCTGCCACTGAAACCTTGATGGAATTGAGGGACAGACCCTTCTGGAGGCCATCTTGCAGGAAATCCAAAATATAGGGATTTTAGCGGGCAATGTGGATTGGTGCTGTGAGTGTCCACCAGGCTTCAAATACTCTCCAGATCCTTATATATGTTAGTGATGTATGTGGAGAACTTGCGTGCTCGAAGAGTGTATTTATTACCGGCCCCGAGTATCCCCTCTTCTTCAGTCTAGCCCTCTCAATGGCCAGACCGTAAGAGAGAATTGAGCTGAATCCTCGTGGAGGATGGGACCTTGCCACAGCAGGTCCCTGTGTGGAGGCAGGGGTAGTGGAATCCCTGCCAGCAGTCTTCTCATGTCTGCGTACCAGGGTCTTCTTGGCCAGTCCGGGGCCACTAGAAGAACGAGGCCTTTGTGCCGCTGAATCTTGTGTATAATGGCGCCCAGCAGGGCCATGGAGGAAAAGCATATAGCAGAATCCCCTGAGGCCATGGCTGTACTAGAGCGTCGATCCCGTGGGAGAGAGGATCTCATCTTGCGACTGAAGTATCTGGTTACTTGAGCATTGGACCTGTCCGCTAGTAGGTCCATGCCCTGAGTCCCCCACTGATCCACAATCATCTGAAACGCTGTGGGCGACAGCTGCCATTCCCCCGGGTTTAGGCTTTCTCTGCTGAGGAAGTCTGCCGTGGTGTTGTCCTTCCTGGCGATGTGGACGGCGGAGATGTCCTGGAGATTCGCCTCCCCCAAGCCATCAGGGGGGTTATTTCCAAGGATACCTGTCGGCTTCTGGTTCCGCCCTGTCGGTTGATATATGCTACCGTGGTGGGCATTGTCCGACATCACTCTGATCGCCCTGTTTCGAAGTCTGTGGGCAAATCGCAGGCAGGCTAGCCTGACTGCCCGTGCCTCTAGTCGGTTGATGTTCCACCCCGACTCCTCTTTGTTCCACCGCCTTGGGCGGTTAGTTCTTCGCAGTGTGCTCCCATCCGTTCAGGCTGGCATCTGTAGTGAGCAGGGTCCAGGTTGGGGAGGACATTTTCGCCCCGGCTCGTGTGGCCGGGCGGCGACCTCCACTGTAGCTGATTCCGCACTCTGGCTCTGTAGAGGTAGGTGTCTGGTGTAGTTCTGTGATCGTGGGCTCCACCGAGATAGGAGGGCGCGTGTGTAATGGTCTCATATGAGCCCGCGCCATGGTACCACCTCCAGAGTGGATGCCATGAGGCCGAGGACCTGTAGGTAATCCCAAGCTGTGGGCCGGGTGGCACTCAGCAGGGCCTGCAGACGATTCCGGAGTTTGATCTCCTCTTGGAGGTCAGGCTGACCTTGTCTTCCTGGGTGTCGAATGGACTCCTAGGTATTCCAGCGACTGGGAAGGCTGTAGGGAACTCTTGTTGTGTTGACTACCCATCCTAGGCTTCCAGAAGAGATATAACTCTGTTGGGTTGCCTGGTGCTCTCCTCGGTGATTTTGCCCTGATCAGCCAATCGTCCAGGTAGGGATGGACGAGAATTCCTTCCTTCCTGAGTGACGCGGCCACTACCACTATGACGTGGTAAAGGTCCGCGGCGCGGTGGTTAACCGAAGGGTAAAAGCTCGGAACTGGAAGTGTTGGCTCAGGACTTTGAAGCGTAAGTAGTGCTGGTGATCCCGATGGATTGGGATATGCAAGTAGGCTTCTGACAGGTCCAGGGATGTGAGAAACTCCCTGGCTGTATTGCACTTTTGACTGACCGCAGAGTTTCCATGCGAAAGCTGGGACCCGTAGTTGCGGTTTGACTGACTTGAGGTCAGGACGGGCCTGAAAGTGCCCTCTTTCTT